>NC_057814.1:348936678-349045432 GCF_018294505.1 Triticum aestivum
AATTTAGTCTACTGGCATTTAACTAGTGTGGGATATAAAAGGGGAAAACCATAAGCATTGCGAGTATAGTGTTGAGCGTGCCATGGCGGATCTGAAGGTGCAAAACGGACAAAGGCGGCTTCGCAACCAATGTTTGCTTTCAACTAACAAGTAAGTGATGGACAAGAAATCAGAGTAAAGCAGTGGCGATCTATTTTCTTGCTGCGATAAATAAGTTGAGTAGATACGAAAGAGTACCGCCTCTGGTGTGGCACCATGTATGCATCTGCTGAGAATTTGACGGTGCTACGGTAGCGATGGCTGTCGGCGGCGTGGAAGCGGATCTAGGAGGGTAGACGGTGGCGGCGGGGCACGGTGGATGAGACGGTCGTAGGAGCGGCGCCGGCAAGGTGGACGACGGCGGGGATGAAGCGAGATGACGGGATGCAAGGATCCCGGTCCGAAGCCGTGGATGAGAGAGGTCGATCTCTTGTAATGGACGACGGCGTTGGGGTATCAGCTGTGGCATGGTGGAGGAGGATAGCGGTGGATGGGGAGGCAGACGGAGGAGGCTGGGGTGGAGAGGGTGTTTTGGTGCCCACAGAGTACGAATGGGAAAATGGAGGGAGAGAGGAAGGGGGACCCATGTCTTCAGGGCGCGCTTGTCTCAAATGCGAGGAAATTTACAAACTTAGCCCCCGTTTAAAATTTCCTACATCACATCAATATTAGTTGGTTGGGGATAGGACGGTAATCTCGCATACACCGAATATTTGCCGACGAGAGTTTGTTTTGGCGCCCACCGTGTATGAATCGGGGAGGGGGTCGATTTCAATAGAGGAGACACTGTGTTTTGGCGCCCACCGTGTATGAATCTGGGTGAGAGGCGGTTATGTCACGTTTGAGTGAAATTACAAACCTACCCCTATCGAAACCTATAGAAATCGAGCCGATAGGCTTTCCGTGTCAGGGATAGGCAGTAATTTCCATGTCGTAGATTTTGGTTTCGGGCGGTTACTGTGACTTTCCCCGCTTCGTTGAAATTTTTGCAGAGGAAGAGTGCACGTTTACCGTGCCAACTCAATTCGAATCCAGTTTGTATTCTATTTTTTTCGGGCAGGATCCATTTTCGATTGGAATAAAATTCTATATACATCATTTTTTACATATACTTTCAAAAGCACAACAAAGAATTCTCGTCCTTTATATGTATAATATGATTTACAAATACAATGATCTCAAAATCATATGGTTGAATTCAAAAAATTTAAACCAAATTATGTTATACTAAAATATATGGAAGAGTAACTTCTACATAATAAATAACATAGATGCGCATGAATTCATATGAGTATGCATGTTTGATAGATCAATTTTGGTTCGAGTGTGAATTACATGTATCATCATCTCGAATTCAAATATTTTAATCCCTTTTATATTGACTCCTTTCACGCCCATCTCTTTCGCATGCTCCTTCATGTAGCTATCACTCTCTTTTCTCCAGCTCACCCGCACGCTCACTTCATGTTTCTCCTATTTTCGCAAACATGGTCTCTCGACGTCTCCCTTGAGAAGTGTCACACTCTCCCTAACATTGTACATTACATGGTTTTCATTATCTCTCAGTCTCTACTGTTCTCTGGTATCACTAGATACCTAAGCTTTCTTTTTCACCGCCACACACACAGTCTCACTCATCTTTCACTTTTTCTTTCTCTCTATGGGGTTCTCTCACACACCCTATATGTCTCTAGATATGACTCATACCACTAAAATTACTCTCTCCCGCAGACACAACATTTGTTGCGGTCTCCTTTCTGTCTCCATCCCAGTTATAAAACTAACATTATTCATTTGTTTACCGATCAGATAAACTCCCCCCCCCTCTCTCTCACACACACAACTCCTGCTTCCACTCCCCTTCCCGGCTACCGTCTCTCTCACACACACACAAAACTCTCGCCTTCGCACCCCTTACTCATATTTCTCTCGCAAACATTGATCGACTAGCCTCCAGATAGGTTCATGCACCTGCACACTCGTGCTTCCACTATCGCATACATGTCTCTCTCGCGCTCCTCGTATCTATGTAGATTTTTCGTCCCTTCTTGACACACGCCCTCTCCGTCGTGCACACACACACTATCGCCTCATTTTAAGCTGATACCTCTCGCAGACACACTCTTTGTGTCTTTGTCACACATGCACTCCGTCCTCCTCCTCTCCCCCTCTCTCTCTCACACACGACACACACACATGGGCTTTTTGCAACAACTAGCAAGATGCCCATGCGTTGCACGGAACATCAAGATGCATTTGTATGAGTAGTTTATCTTGTGGGAGAAAAGGATGAATGAGGGATGGCATTATTTGCAAATGTGGAGAGGGGTGTGGGTATCTTTTTGCCAAATTGCCATAGTTTCCTTCTTATCTGTCAGTGATGGCAGGCACACCATCATCACCAACTCTGTTTTTATCTCTACTCTTATAAAAAGCATAGTCGGTGATGATGGTGTGCCTGCCATCCTGCAATATAGGTCATCCGATCTATATCTAACGGATAGGAAGGAAACTATGACAATTTACCGACACTCCTCTCCACATTTGCAGATAAGGCCTTCCCTCGTTCATCCTTTTCACCCACAAGATCTTGATATTCCGTGCAACGCACGGGCATCTTCCTATTAAGAGTAGAAATTAGAGATATACCACTTCTCGAATCTTGAAAGCAACCACATTCCTCCCTTATCTCATCAAAGCCGCCAAAGGAATATATTTTGAGTGAAACATAACATATTTTTAGTGATATACGTATTTCAAAACTAGTCTCTTTTTCCTATCAAATCGGTGAATATGAATTAATCTACTTTGATCGTGTGGCAACGCATTGGCACATTGCTAGTATTTATTACTAATGTATAATTTTTTGGACACCAGACAAACGGTGGAGTACATATACAAAGAGAAGAGGCGCACGCAGGAAGTTAGTCTCTCGCTGTCTCGCACACATGAGAGTTATGTAAAGGCATCGTTAACAAATAAACCCTAAAACCCTAGGTGCACGATTGCTGCATGCGTCGGTATCGGGCGCATGGTGGAGCACACCTTTGTAGGAATAGTTAGCTCGCATAATAATTTGATCCATAGGAGTTGATGGTCGCGACCACAGGTGAACGACCTGGAGGCGGTGAGAGTTCCGATTTTCAATGGCGCGTTATAAGTACTAAGTAGTTTTTAGAACGATTGGTATGGAGCGAAAATGGAATACATAACTACTACCTCCTTGGCGTATGGTTGTATGGGTTTATGTTGTGAGATGTTGAACCTGGTAGTTCTAGGGCAAATACTATGGTTTCAATGTTGGTTTTCAGTAATGAAGATCGGAAGGGGTAATCCCTTCTTTGGTAACAAAACTACTACCTTCGTCCTGGTTTACTAGTCCCCATCGTATTTTGGGTCAAAGTTTGTCCATGAATTTAACTTGTGAAATGTGAATGGAAAATGAGATTTTGTTATACCAAAATAAAAAGGACCGGAGGGAGTGACTGCTCTAACACGGACGCTACCTCTCATAGCGCAGGCATTGAACGGGTGCGCCGGCCAAGAGGGCCCCACTCGCTGCAAGCCCGGCTGAACACGCCTCCTCGCCACATGCAACCGGCTTCAGACTGCCCAGCCTGCCTCCATTGCATCCGCGCGTGTGCCGGCAACACATCCTTCCGCGAGCCGCCCGGCATTTTAGAACACAAAAAATGACCAAAATATAATTAATTACGCATGGTCTTGACTTGTTGTGCTCACACTGGTAGCAGGAACTAGAGGTTTTTCTTTTATTTATAACTCTCCTCGCATTTTTTAGCTTTGAAGTGAACCATGGTTGTGGACATTATCTATGAATGTGCAGATATCTGTGAACATGAGTTTGATGTGGGAGTTGAACTTGGAATGTTTGGCTTGCGCGTGAACTATACCAGGTCCAATGCTTCGTTTGTTATTGTTTGGAAAGTAATTGCTGTTATTACATGACTCGAAAAAATATATTTTGTGCCACATCAGTAGATGCACAGACATCACAACAGGCATGCTGACTGGATAAACATTTCAACCTAGCTATTATGAAGGAAAATTTGTATTGACAACAGTTTTAGATAGCAGGAGATGCCTAGCCTGCTCTGCCTCTGCTAGCTTCTTTCTGGCTTCTTCCATCTCTTCTTTGGCTTGGGTAAAGAGAGCATCTGATTGCTCTTTTCGCTTCTTCAGGAACTTGGGTACAGTCTCAAGGGCTGCTGCACGCTTTATTTCAGCCTTTACTAGAGCCACGAGGACACGAATAGTTGACGACTCCACCTGGCTTGTCACTACTAGGGAAAACCTTATACACAGAATCTTAGCAGCAGCGCGGCACAAAAAGAGGAGCTACTGCTAGTTAGCAGTAGCGAGGTAAGTAAAAGCGTGCTACTGGTGTAAATTTAGTAGTAGCGCATGATGTCAAAACCGCGCTGCTGCAAAAATCCACCGACAGTACACAATAACATAAGTTTACCAGCAGCGCGGTGTCACGAAGCACGCTACTGCTAATGCAATAGTAGTAGCGCGCTTTTTAGTCACGTCGCTGCTGGTAATTTTGAAAGTGTCGACACGGTTGGCCCGTTTAGCAGTTGCGCGTGTGAGAAAACCCCGCTGCTGCTACGCTCTTAGCAGTAGCGCGTTTTTCCTCCCACGCTACTGCTAAGACGCAGCAACCCACCACCTTTGTCCACCGGTCCTCCCCTCCCCCATCTCCTGTCCTCCCTTTCCCCTAGCTCCCACATCCTCCCTCTCTCACTCTTCTTCTTCCTCAATACTTCTCCCCCCATTACTCTCCCTCTTCTACCTACCTTTCTCTCTCTTCATTACTCCTAGCTAACTACACCACCTCCATTAATGCATCTCCTTTCTCTTTTTCCTTCCCCCTCCACTAGTTGAAGTTGTCTCCTCCCTTATTAGCTAGCTAGGTAGATGTAGCATTTAGTTAAGTGACCTATTTGCCCCCTAACTAGATCTATCTTTGTCAAGAAGAGCTTTGTGCACTTTTGATCTTCATACATCATCATCTCCACCGTGTGCTCGATCTCGAGATAGAGGTGATTAAAATTTCATGCTTTTGCAAAATGGAAATATGTGTATGTGTGTGTGATATGATAATTGGGCAATATGATGGAAATTGTGTGTGTGGCATGTGTTGACACCAAATTGTGCTTTTGAGTTGACTATGTTTTGCCGAAATGTCGATTTATTTCCGTTTTGGCGAATTCCGGGCAAACTCTAGATCTATATATGTCCTATTTTCAGGGAAGGTCATGCCGAATTTTTGTATGACTTTGATGCATGCACGCATTTTTATAATTAGTTTGTTTATTATTACCGTGCAGACGTTCATGATGGTCAGTGGAACGATGGTGTATAGGTGGTTGCGGTCAGCGTGCAGGATATGAAAGAAAATAACCGGATAGAGGTTTTATGTCCGTGTTGAAAATGCAAAGGAATAGTTTGGCTCGACCCCTATGACGATGGTTGTGTCGAAGCGCACTTGCTCATGACTGGTTTCATGGATTGCTATACTCGGTGGATAATTGAAGATGAGGATGACGATGTTGAGGACACCGACGGGGCAGGCAATGATGACACGGGGCAAGACGAAGATATGATTGATAATGGCGGCGGGGAAGAGGCCGGACATGGCGGCGGAGAAGGGGCCGGACATGGCGGAGTAGAAGGGGCCGGACATGGCGGCAAAGAGAACGTGGACTCCACGCAACAGAGTTCGTCGGTACTAAGTTCAATCGTGCGGGACCCTCATGTTCAAGCACTGCTTCGCAAGGAGACGAGTACTGAGAGAGCTGCTTCCAGAGAGGAGGCTAAGCTAGAGCAACTGGTGGTAGACTCCAACACTCCATTGTATGATGGTTGCAATCCTGAGGTGACCCGCTTGAGTTTGATGCTCCAACTCCTGAAGATGAAGGCTAAAAACAAATGGACTGACACTAGCCTCGATGAGCATCTCAAGTACCTAAAGGATGTTCTTCCCGCGGGGAATCTATGTCCTACTAGTGTTGATGAGGCCAAGAAGATCGTGTGCCCTCTTGATCTGCCGCATGTTAGATACCATGCATGCATCAACGATTGCATAATTTATCGAAAGGAGCACGCGGAAAAAACAAGCTGTCCGGTGTGCAATGCTTCTCGATACAAGAAGGCCGGGAAGAAATGTCCCCAGAAATTTGTATGGTACTTACCGATCACTCCCCATCTCCAGCGGTATTTCGTAGATCCCAAGGAAGCAAAGCTAATGCGCTGGCACGCGGAGAGGAAGAAGCCCGACGATGGAGATGGTTCGAAGCTAAGACACGTCAAGGATGGAAGCCAGTGGCGAGCGCTGAACAGCTTCTATCGGTTTTTCGAATGTGATGCAAGGAACATCATGCTCGGCGCGTGTACTGATGGCATGAATCCGTTTGGCAACCAGAACACCAACCATAGCACATGGCCCGTGTTTGTATGGATGTACAACCTCTCCCCTGGTTGTGCATGAAGTCGAAGTACATTCACATGAGCATGCTTATTCAAGGGCCGAAACAACCAGGAAATAATATTAACTTGTATCTGGGGCTACTTCAAGAGAAGTTAGACACTTTATGGAAAACATCGGCCAAGACATGGGACACCAGCAAAGGCGAGTATTTCTACATGAGAGCCACGCTGATCACGACGGTGCACGACTATATCAGTTACGGATATGTCGCAGGCCAGGTGTGCCATGGATATTTCGGATGCACGCGGTGCATGGATGATACGACGTCTCAGCAGCTAACGTCAAGGAAAGATGTTGGGTCTGGGAAAATCGTGTACATGTGGCATCGAAGATGGCTCGAATAGGACGACCCATGGAGAAACCATGGAGATCTATTAAATGGTCACGCTGAGCATCGAGGACCTCCAGATAAGCCGAGCGGTGCCGAAATCGATGAGCTGTTGAAAAACTGGAAGGAGTGCCCCGCGCCGGGAAAGACGATGAAAATGGCGCCGGAGCCGCTGCTGAAGGTATGGTAGACGAGGTCTGTGTTCTGGGACTTGGAGTACTGGCACAAACTCGATACACCTTATTGCCTTGATCAAATGCACATCTGTAAGAATGTCCTTGAGAGTTTGCTTGCGACACTGATGAACATGCCGGATAAGACCAAGGATGGGCCGAAGGCAAGAAAAGACTTGCAAGATTTGAAAATCAGGGAAGATCTGCACATGCCGCCCCGTAAACAGTCAGACGAGACAGAGAAGGAGACAGAGGCGCGGGAGAAGATGGGCAAGAAAATAAAGAAAGAGGATTATTGCCCCCTTCTTGCTTCACCTTAAGTCAGGCTGAGATCGATCAATTCTTTAAGTGCCTTACCGGAGTCAAAGTTAGTTCCTGTTACTGTGGCAAGAGATATCTAGACACGGACAAGAAAAGGTTCAGCGGGATGAAGTTCCATGACTGTCATGTGATGATGACGCAGATACTACCTGTTGCCCTTAGAGGGATAATGGACAAGCACGTCTGTGACACGCTTATTGGTCTCAGCAACTTTTTCGACATCATCTCTCGAAAGTCGATCAGTGTGAAGCAGCTCCGAAGGCTACAGGAAGAGATCATTGTGATACTGAATGAGCTTGAGATGTACTTCCCGCCCGCGTTCTTTGACGTGATGGTGCATCTGTGTGTCCATATTGTAGACGACATAATAGACTTGGGGCCGTCATTTCTGCACAACATGATGCCGTTTGAGAGGATGAATGGGATCATCAAAGGATTCGTTCGTAACATGTCCCGTACGGATGGAATGATCGTCCAGGGCTATCTGACACAAGAGTGCATCTCTTTCTGTGAGAATTTTCTATATGGCGCAAACCAGCCGCCTGATGTTAGTGTTGGTTTGCCCGTTAACAAGCACGATGGGAGGCTCGAAGGAGAAGGTCAGTCCAACGGTCGCAGGGAACTGCACGTGGCATACTCAGATCGACGCAACCACTTTGACATAGCAAACTTGGTAGTGCTACAACACCTAGACGAGGTAGATCCTTTCGTGGCACTGCACAAAGAAATTATCGCAAAGAAGTATCGTGACCGGGGGGTATGCAGGACGGACGCCGAAGTTACTAGAGAGCACAACTCCATTTTCCTGCATTGGTTCAATGAGCGTATTATTGCTAATCCCCCGGAGGAGGGCTCTAAGGATGGATTGCTCATATACGCCTTAGCACATGGCCCCTCGCCCAACCTCCTAACCTATCAGGCATACGATATCAACGGATACACGTTCTACATAGAGGCCAAGGATATGGACAGTGATGATCAGAACTCAGGGGTGACGATGGAATGCATGACCGGCAGCGACAACGGCGCAACTGAAAGATTTTACGGAAGGGTCGAGGAGATCTGGGAGCTTGACTACTCTGGACTGCACAACACGACGATGTTCCGTGTCAGATGGGCTAAGAATGTCGAAAGAGAAAACCAGAATTTAACTACCACTACTATACCCGACGCCAAGAGCGCTACCGTGAACGCTATCGCAAAAAATGAGCCATGGGTACACGCTAAGCACGTGACACATTGCTTCTTCATAACCGACCAGCGGAATCCAAGCCGTGTTGTCGCGAGGAGAAAAAGGAACATCATTGGAATGGATGGAGTCGCCAACGAGGAAGACTACGATCAGTACGGCAACCCAATGAGGGAAGATGATGATGATGATGAAGTATACGTCAAAAGAAGAATAAATACTACATTACCTAAGAAAAATCGTACTCCATGGAAAAGGCAAAGTCAGAATGAGGGGCTCAATTATTGTTCAACGAACAAGAAGGGAAAGAGGCTGACTCAAAAACGAAAACGTCAACGTTGAGGAACCGTATGTTATCGGTCAAATGATGTAATATATATGTTCCTATTTTGTATACACACTTAGCCATTATTATGCATGGGTCCAATGATGTAATATATATGTTCCTATTTTTTATACATATTTAACCGTCAAATGATGCAATATATACCGCCTTCAATTCCCTTCGTCAACTGCTCTCGGAAAAAAAGTGAGAGAAAATAAAGGAAAAAACAAACGGGAAAACTGTTAGGTTATAGCAGCAGCGCTTTTTTGAGAAAAGAGCTACAGCTAGTCAAGGTAGCAGAAGCGGTTTCTACACGAAACCGCTATAGCTACCTGGAGTAGCTATAGCGCGTTTTGCCTAAACGCGCTACTACTATGCCCACTTAACCCCGAAAATCCCCACTCCTCTCTTCATCCCGCCTCTTTTCCCCAAATCCCCACTCCTCTCTCTTCCCCCGTCGTGCCGCCGGAGCCCTTGCCGCGCCTCTGCGCTCGCCCCCGACCCCGACCGACCCCGGCGTCGGCTCCGGCCCCCAACCCCGACCCCGACGCTCGCCCATGACGCCGGCCCCGACCCCGGCGCTCGCCCACGACCCCGGCCCCGACCCTGGCCTCGACCCCGACCCCTCCCAACCTCGGCCGTCATCGGGCCTACACCCTGTGTAAGGCCCCCACCTCTCCTCCTCTCTCTGGTAGCTAGGTTTTTTGGTTAATTTAGTTAGGTTTTAGTTAGGGCAGATGGTTAATTAGGTTATATATTTAGTTATGAATTTAGCTAGGTTTTTTCTTCAAATTTTATATTTTTCTTCCTTTTAAATGCAAATTTGAAGTGGACATGTGATATGTGGACATGTGATGTTTTGGACATGTCATATGTGGAAATTTGGACATGTCATTTGGACATGATGATTATGTGCAGGGTAAATGATCCGAGTGGCCTATGTTACGCCAGAATGTTGATTCATTTCCGTTCCGGTGAATTTCAGGCGCTCGATATGTCCATTTTTTAGCAAAGGTCATGCCGAAATTTTTTGTGAATTTTGGCATGATTTGTGCTAGATAGTAGGCATATCGAGTGCTGGGAAACGACATTCCGCCAAACATAGATTTCTTTTTTATGTCATTTCTCATTCTTTTATAGTTTTAGAATTAAACAAGGAGACTTAATCATAGGAAACATGTCGAACAACGAAGAAACTGGCCTTCTGACCAAGATGCAGACGATATGGATTATGAGGGTGAACAAGAGTACCTCGACCTTTTGACTGCTAAGAAAATTCAAAGTCAAAGTTTGCAGGTCGGCCTCCATGATGGTACTGACGCCGACCTCGACACCGATGGCGCCAGCACCGATGGCGGCGCCGAGACCGGCGGCGAAGGTACCGGCGAGGAAGATATCGGCGGTGAAGGTACCGGCGCCGATGCCGCTATAGAAAAGAAGAAGCAGAAGAAGCAGAGGATACGAAAACCTAACAAACTAGGGATTGGACGACTGGTGATCACAAAGATGGCAGCTGGCAAGTTTGAGCCATTAGAGCCGGAAGAACCTCGCAAGTGCTATGGGAACCAAGTAGGATGCATCCTATGGTAATGCGCGAGCATCAACGACGATGACTTAAGGAGTAAAGAATATTTGACGCAGTTGCTCCTGAAGAAGTTGCACAAGAGATTCAAGTTCCCCGACCGGGATGATAACATAGAAGAACCATGGGATGATCCGAAGATGAAAAAGATTAACAATCACGCCATGGGCATGTTCAGCAATGATTTGGCCTCCTGGAAAGGGAGGGTGAAACGAGCTATTGAGGCTGAGGAACCCCTGTCCAAGATTCTGGAGGAAAATCCGACACTTACGGAAGAGGAGATCGAAAAGTTCAAGGACACTTGCGCTACCGAGGTAGCCAAGTCTAAGGCTGTGAAATTCAAGAGCCTTCAGCAAAGGAACACGGGGACGCATCGCCTCGGAAGCCGTGGCTACCTCGGTAAAAGGGCCATATGGGATAAGGAGGACGCAGAATGTGAAGCCGCGGGTATCCCAGACCCCTTCACGAAGTTCACCAATCCCTTGGAGCGTGACTTCATTAGGGCCCGCTACAAGTGGGACAAGGAAAAGAAGGTTTTTTACACGGACCAGATCACGAGGAAATTGATTAGACTACTAGTAATTATTCTTTTACCACCTTACATTTAGCTGCAGATCTAGTCGACTACACATTCCTAAACGGTTCACGCTCCTTCTGCAGGAGAAGCAACACCATCTTGCAGCCGAAAGCCCTACTTCTCCAATGAGGCCCAAGTGGGACACCCCTCTCAACCGGGCCTTGAACGAACTTAAGGGAATCCCTTTGGGCCAGCGGCCGCAATATGGTCATGTGCACGGCGCTAGAGACGGCGCCACGTGGAAGGTGTTTTACAACGAGGGCCCGGAGGCCAAGAAGAAGAAAAAGAAGTTTAGTCAGGCAGACATCGACGCGAAGGTGAAGCTTGCGGTCGAGAAAAAAGCAACTAAGGACGCGAAAAAAACAGCCGGGGAATAAAATGAGTTGCTACAGCAGGCAGTCAATGCAGCTGTAACTGCCTGCAGAAATGATTTTGCTACTAACTTGGTTCCAGCTATCATCAACTGGACGAAGGAAAATCCAGACAAGACGGTACATGATTTCCCATTGCCCGGTTTCGTCGAGAGCAACTCCGTGGAAAACAACACCACCGCACCATCACATGCTCATGCAACCGGGCCTCCTCTCGCAGTCGCTCCCGCTCATAGCTGCCCGTC
Source organism: Triticum aestivum (assembly GCF_018294505.1). Lineage (NCBI taxonomy): Eukaryota > Viridiplantae > Streptophyta > Magnoliopsida > Poales > Poaceae > Triticum > Triticum aestivum. Next base: position 348,948,340 of record NC_057814.1, read on the forward strand.
CTCAGTCTCTGGCGCGCTAGGTGGGCCTTCGTCTTTGGCTGAGCTCAACGCCCTCACGGTAATTACATGTTGCACCAACATAGAATATTCCATTTTCGTTGCCTTTCGGATGTTTTACGCCACAGACATGTGTTTGCAGGCCGAAGAAACCCCATGCACCATACTCTACTTGATCAAAGGCTAGAAGGTGTACGTGGGAAAGGGGATGATAATGAACCCCTTGCAACCCACGTTCCACAACCACCCGATCCCACCTGGGCCCTTTAGAGTTAACTTGTCCAGTGTGAAATCGGGGCATGAGCATTTGCCTCCTCCAGTACAGCCTGTGGGAGAGGACGATGAGACCCCGCCGCGGATGAAGAATCTTATTCGTCTAGAGCCGGCCGAGAGCACACCAATAACCACACATCAACAACCATGTGCGGAGACCACCACCCCGCCTACGCAATTACCAGCTCCTGTAGTGCCGAGTGAGAGCAGCGGACAACGTGATGAAGGCGGTGCAATAGTACTGGCTGATGTAATCGGTCCTGTAGAACATAGAATGGATGATGAGACGGAGGTTGACCTAATGGGTTTCCTCAATACAAACGCGTATGATTGTGACATAGATATGATGAGTCAACCATATGAAGAATCGGGCTATCAGCATGCTAATGAGGATATGGATGATCTGCCCGGGCAGGAAGGTCGTAGCAGGGATTGCAAAAAGTCTCTCTTCATGAAATCCTCACAGGACACGCCTGAAGATGTCGCCTCAACACAGGCTCAACTAGCCGAGGGTCGTACAGTGCTTAGCCCGGGAACACTGGGTAGGGGTTAAGGAAGGGTCTGGAAGGTGTGCCGAAGAAAAAGGAGAGGAAGAGATTGGGGAAGATAGCTGCCTCCAAACAAGCCAGAGCACATAGCAGCCAGATGATGGATTCTGAAGAGCGTGTACCCGTGAAAGGTGCGGCCATGTTCCATCTCACGGGCGAGCCGATGCTACCGTCGAAACCGCTGGAGGCACTACCAGGGGATCTCAGGAGACTGCACGACCATGTGTTGTCGACTGAGAAAAGCCTACTAGCCTCAAAGGATCCAGGATATCCGACATACGCGGCTCGTGTGCCTGAGGGGAACTGCTATGTCGACACACGGCCTACGGAGGTGTTCTTCCTGCGGTTTGACCATATCTTTGAGATGTTTCTGACAAGGCTACTCGATTTTACAATCGTCCACCTTTTTGCACTACATATGAGCTCCGTCATGAAGAGATAAGAAGTCTCGCAAATCTGTATGGCGGATTCGTACTACAAGCACAAGTCTTTCTTGAGTCTCGGCGACTTTGAGCGTGAAACTGCTAGGGACTACCTCCAAAACTTCATGGTACAGAATAAGGACCAGGAAATTGTCCTCCTGCCTTATCATCCAAAGTAAGTCAGTTCCGGACAACCCTTTCGTACATTTCAATCATTCCTTCTCGCTCATATGGAGAATAATTTGAGGTGTCTTTTCCCCGCAGCAACGGGCATGCCGTCGTTATCGTTCTTACCCGCGAGTCTCCCACGCCGTGTATTTCGACCCTTCTAGAGACTACGAGAAGAAGGACTACACCCACATAATGAATATTCTAGATGATGCTCTCCAAGGCTTCAGCATTAGAGGTGACCACATGCAGATCAGGAAACAAAGGAACAAGAAGATGGGTTTCGCGCATAAAACTAACTTCTGCTGGATCCATGTCCCAAAACCAAGCAAGAAGGATGGATTCTACATCCTCCATCTCATGATTGAGTTCAACACGGATCACCAAAAGCTTCGCATGACAAGCAGAAATGATGAACATATCCACAAGTGGCTAGAATCTCATGGAGAAGCGGATTATAAACTTAGAGATGACTTCTTTCGCATCCAAAGGGACATTGCGACGATCATCATGAAAGAAGTCGTCGATGATATGGGGATGTTCCACCACGGCCCTATATCGCGAGCTGACGTTCGAACTCGCATAGGCATGCAACGTCAAGACCTCACGCCATTCAAGAAGCTATGGTCCATCCTCGATGATACGGAAGGATGGAACTTCTAGTGATTTACGACGCCGATGATGATGATATGTGTTGGTTGAACTTGTATACTTTCTGTAGCGATGAAACTTTGTAATGTCCTTGATCCCTGCCGAACTTGCATAACACTACTTTGTTTGTTTGGGTACGATGACCTGCATACCACTAGTTAATTAGTTTGCGTACTATATGTTGCATCTAGTTGCTAATTAACCCTTTCTTTTACGTGTTGCTATAATATATTTTGTTGCATATTATTGTACATCCTCTTGATGAACATGCATCTATAACAAGTACCTAGTTTCTTGATGGCGAAATGGCGGTGCTATGTCGTGTACAAAGGGAATGTTCTGGGGGTGCACAACGAGTGGCCTGAGTGTCAGGCGCGAGTGAATGGGGTCTCGGGAGCCAGCCATAAAGGCTTCAACAGCAGACAAGAAGGAGAAGCTAGTTACTTGAGGTTCACGCTAGCGCGAGAGAGGACTCGTAACCGCCGCCTCATGTACTGCATAGTTCCGCTCTCACTCATAGTGACAGCTCTTCTCGCGTATACCATTGTTTAGATGGATGACGTTGTAGTTGCAAGTATTCGAGACTTGCATGTATCGCTATTTTCGAGATGATGACGAGATACCACTTTGTATTGGATGATGATTATGATGAGACTATTTGTATGTATATGCTATGATTACATTTGTGGTCTCGCAGCCATTTGTATGGGTATAATGATGACATTTGTATCTGCTAGAGATTCTTGTATAAAGCCTGTTCAAATACAAAACAAATATGCAGGAAAAAAACAAAAACTACTAAAATTAGCAGTAGCGAGTGGAGAAAAGTTAGCAGCAGCGCCACAGTAGCAGTAGCGCGTCCCGGCAAAGCGCGCTAGAGCTATTAGCAGTAGCGAGCTTCCAAGAAGCACGCTGCTGCTACACTTGTATAGCAGTAGCGCGTGTGTGCACGCGCTACTACTATGGTTTAGTTGTAGCGCCTTATTAGTAGCGCTCGTCCCCGCGCTACTGATATACTTAGAACCCGCGCTGCTCCTAGCCTTTTCCCTAGTAGTGTGTGTGTAATCCAGCATCATCTCGGAATTTGCACCTTGTGTCTAATCCAACATCATTAGGCAACTGGCACCTTCTGTGTAATCTAGCCTCATTTTGGAAACATGATCCCGAGGTTGACCATACTTCCCTCCTCGCAGGAAGTGCATCCTGACATGAAGTTACTTCTTTTTTAGATCAATACTCAGAGCAACCCAGATCCATTTAGTAGAAGCCAAATGAACAGGACTCGGAGAAGTGAATTCAAAAGGAAAAATATAAAAACAGACTACAAGGTGAGAACACCCACTTCCTACATCAAGCTAAAAACGAAAGCATTAGGACGATTAAGACTCTTCTTATTACACATGAAAGAACACGAGGCTAAGAGAAATAGAAACTACAGCATATACACATCGAAGCACACGAGGCTAAACGAAAGTAATTGAAAGGGTGTTACTTACCAAAGCTCATTTTACAGGTTCAGTGCAGCTCCTCTTTAACTTGCCACGCTCCTTGAAGATGTCCCCAATATCCCATGTTTGGTCTTCATCGCTCCTCTGCATGTTCGCACTCGTGGTTTTAAAATCTCAACATGGCAAGAAAAATATACTAGTAATACTCACACATCTTGTGGGCAACATTAAATCACTCGTCTGCCATGTTAGAGCATCTCCAACAGAAGCGCAACGCGCAGTGCTTTAAAAAAGCATTTACAGTGCTAGAATAGCCAGTTTTTGCGGGCCCGAAGTGCTGAGATCAAGAAGTAGAGATAGAGAGTAGAGACTAGAGAGTGGAGACATAGATAGTTCTCAGCATAAATATAGCATAGATAGATATAAAAAATAGATAGTTCAACTACTCCTCGTCGTCCAACTCTATCCTCCTCCGATGTCTCAATGTAGGAGTGAAGATACCGATCGTCGTGGATTCCTAGGGCGACGCTGCTCCTAGCCTCATGTTGAATTGAGCGTCCGCTTTTCGTGTACGCTTGTCCTCGCGATAGGCGGCTCGCTCCTCCCTCCTCTTCTCCCTCTCTGCCCTCCTTTGTGCATAGAACTCGTGCTCGTTGATGATGTCCTGTAGGAACCGTTGGCGCCATAGCGCCATGGCTTCCTCGTCCATCTCGGTGATGCCGAGATGGTGCTCCCACCTCCGGTTGTCGCGACGATCCTCGTCGGTGATAAGCCGCGGCAGAGGCGCGAGCTCTTGCGCCCGCTCCCGCGTCGGCACGTTGGGGAAGTTTAATGTTCTATGAGGCCTCCGGAGGCGCCACGCTATCGCGTCGTACGCGCGGGCGGCCTCATGGGCGGTGTCAAAATTGCCGAGGCTGAGGCGCTTCCCGCGGAACCCGATCTCGGCGGATAAGCCGCCAGAGGGGCGCGCGCGGACGCCGTGGTATCCCCAAGTTTCCCAGCGACGCGGCGGCATGGTGGCGCGGCGGCGGCGAGGCGAGAAAGAACAGGGAGAGAGCGGTGGCGAGGCACAGAGCTGGGAGAGAGCGGTGGCAAGGCACAGAGCGGTGGGAGAGCGTTGGATTTTATAAAGCGCACCGGACGCCGCGCGCCAAAACTAGCGCGCGCCCGGACGCTTATTCCCGCGCGCACGCGATCCTTTCCCGACATCCCTGCTATCTCTACTCTCTTCTCTACTGTTATATTTATTTCATATTTAATATTTATCTCTACTTCTCTATTACTCTTTTAAAAAACAGAGTTGGTGATGATGGTGTGCCTGCTATCCTGCAATATAGGCCGCCCGATTTATATCCGACGGATAGGAAGGAAACTATGGCAATTTTGCAGAAAGATACCCGCACCCTTCTCATGATATGCAAATAAGGCCTTCCCTCGTTCATCCTTTTCTCCCACAAGATAAACTACTCATACAAATGCATCTTGATGTTTCGTACAACGCATGGGCATCTTGCTAGTTCTAAAAAACTTTCCATCATTTGCCACACTACTAGTTGCAGATGAAGAACCTACCCAAGCACAACGCAATAGAGGAGCGACGCACAATTACTTTTACGGGAACAATAGCAAGCATGAAATTTGAAGGGTAGGTATGATAAAAATTGGAACTGCACATGTACTGCTAAGAGATTCAATACACACATTACCAATTGAGGAGCAGAACGATGGTTGCGATGGCCTCTATGCATCATGGTCGGCAACGGGAGTCAATTCATTGTCCACGACGGTGGTGCTTCTGCGGTTGGCGTCGGCTTCGGGGGAAGAGGCTCCGTGTACAACGACGACGGTGGACCGGCTCTAGTGCGGAGTACGAGGTCGTCGATGAGGTAGATGCGCTGCGGTGGACGAGTGCGCCAATGTGGAAGGGGTGGAGCACGAAGGCTGTGGTGCCGTGGAGAAGTCTATTTTGCGGTGGGGATAGAAAATGGGGAGTATTCAGGTGTACCACTCTGGGTGCCGGGGTGGGGTTGGCTGGGTAGGGTGAACCTGAAGTTACCAAAACAGCCCCCTACCAAGCGTCATGCCTAGGCCTGTTCCGAAGACTATGATGGTAACTTCGCACTGCTCGAATCAGGGTCGCGGGAGATTTTCCCACCGACCTCAAAATTTTGTGACACTGAACTCCCGTGTGGCGTGTTGGGTGATTGGGCTAAGCAACTAGCGAGTAGTACTAGTAGTTAGTAGTACTAGTAACTACTAGTACTCCCTCCGTTTTTATTAACTCTGCATATTAGGTTTGACCGAAGTCAAACTTCCTAAAGTTTGACCAAGTTTATAGAAAAATATAAACATTTACCATAACAAATATGTCGGATGTGAAAGTAGATTCAATAATGAATCTAATGGTATTTATTTGTTATTGTATATGTTAATATTTTTTGTTATAAACTTTTTGAGAGTTTACAAAACTTGACTTTGACCAATGCTAATACGCGGACTTAAATTTAAATGGAGGGAGTACACATTTGTTTTCTTAGTTTGTAGTGAATTAATCATTTGTTGTAATTGTGAAATAAATATATTAGGCTACTGACTTCGAATGTAATGGTCTATACAATTCAATAGTTACAATCATTGTTGAATTCCAAAATGTCTACGAGGTCTATAGTTCTTCACAATATGCTCACACTCACATAATCCCAGTCAAATGAGAATCTAAATGCATTTGATAGTTATTACTTTGTAGGATGCAACAAAACCAACCATAACTCTACATCATCCATTATAAAAGCAACATTTTGAAGACATCGCAATGTGCGAATGAAACATGTAGAGAGAGCTTGCGAAGATGGAGCAGATATGGCGGGAAAGATTGTATGTATGTGGACAAGAGAGTAGGAGACAAACCTAACGAGAGAGAGAGAGAAAGAGAGAAAGAGAGAGGAAGAAGTTAGGTCTTTGAGAAAGATGGAGACATTGTCACATCCTAGTTAGTTCATGCATTAGAGTGTTGCATCATGGCTACATTTCACAGAAACCTGAAATGGGGAATGCCAGAAACCCCCAGCACCCCCCCCCCTGGAACAACTAGGGTTTACTAAAATTTTTCCAATGAACCTGAAATGCCCTCCATAAATGTTCTCCACCTTTGGTCTTGGTTAAAACCTCTGCCAAAAATGGTTTCATATTTTTGGAGGCCATCTTGGATTTTTGCACAAGCCATAAGTATTTGCAATTGGGCATTTTAAATGCTATAAATATTTTCAAATGCCCAAATAACCTTGGAAGTATTTTTAGGCTGTTGGGAATAATCTCAAAGGTGCCTCAGAATATTTTCAGGATTTTTCCAAATGAAATAGTATTTTTACTATTTCAAAACACAGTACAGAAATAAATAAAAAGAGAAAAGAGAACAGAAGGCAGAAAACTTACCTGGCAGCCCACCTGGCGGCCCAGCACTGTGCTGGCCCGCGCCAGCGAGCTGCTTGCTCTCGCCAGAGCAGGCAGACAGCTGACGCCGGCGAGCGTGAGCTCGCCACGGCGCCAGCAGCTTGCCGCCCTCGCCGCGGACGAGCTGGACGACCTTCCTCGACGCGCCCCGAGCCCCTGGACATCGTCACTCTCCCCCATCGCCTCTCCCTCGCCTTTTCCCCACCATGGCCGACGCCGCCGCAGACACCTCACCGGAGTAACCGTGGCCACCGTCGACCTCGCGCCATTCCACTGTGTCCTACAGCTCTGCCGTCGCCCACTCCTTCGAGCAAGCCGAGCCCCGAGCGCTCGTTTGCCCCGAAGCTCCGCCACCGACCTCGCCTTCGCCGCTCCCCGTCGGAGATCCCCTCCGCCGTCGCCACTGCTACAGCTCGTCTCCGACCCCGCCGCCTGCTCCGTCGCAACCGCCGTGAGCATGGCCACCTTCCCATCCTCCCCTCTCTCTCTCTCGAGCTCTGTAGCCACCGCACGAAGCTCACCCGAACGCGCCGCCGTACGAGCTCGTCGCCGACGAGGCTCCGGCCATCCAACGGCCGCACCACCGTAGCCATTAGCTTCACCGCAACGCCAGGAACCCGTAGCGCCATCGCATGTCCCTCGCCGTGCTCTCTAGCTACGGTTTCAACCACGCCCGTACTCCGGCAGCCGCACGGCTCGTCGCCGGCGTCGATTCCGGCGACCCCGAGCTCCACTACCACCACCAGTCGACGCGGTTCGCCCCCAGCTACACGTAGGTACTCTCCGCCGTCCTTTTGGTCGCCGGAGAGGGATCCCGCACTCCACCGCCGTGTCTGGACGTCGCCGGCGGCTAAACGCCGGCGAGTCAACGTGGTTTGACCACGGTTTAACCCCCCCAGGGTCACTGACGAGTGGGGCCCGCCTGCTAACTAATCTGAGTTAGAGTTAAAACTAATCCTAATTAACTAATTACCTAACAGTGACACTGACACAGGGGACCCACACGTCAGGATTGACCTGGACGACCCCGTTGACCTGCTGACGTCACACTGACGTCAGGCTGACGCAGTAAAGCTTTTACTGGAATTATTCTTATATTGGAAATTCCAGAAATTATCACAAACTTCAAAAAATCATAGAAAATAATCTATAGCTCAGAATGAAAAGATTTATATATGAAAAATGATCAGAAAAATCCATTCTATCCATCTGTACTGGTTTCATGCATGATTAAGCAAGTTAACCTACTGTTTTATACAGAACAAGATAAGGCATTATTATGGGCCATTTATGAACTTGGAATTTGAATCTTTGATTCAAATTAGTCCAAACCTTTCTGACCTTAGTTGCATTAGCCCAATACATCCATTTTGCCATGTCTCATGCATGCATCATATTGTTGCACTTGCTTGGTGTTGATTGTGCTTCGGTATGCTCATCGTGGTAGGTCCTGCCGCCGAGGATATTCACGGGTATCCAACTGAAGGGCAGTATCCCACCACCACTCTGTCAGGCAAGCAACCCATTGATCATTTCGATACAAACCCATCTTCTCGCTTCTGCTCTCGTTTACTGCATTAAGACAACGCGATTCAAACTGCTGTGTGTGTTGCGGTAGTTGAACCCATTTTCCTCTGCATGACCTGTCATTGCCACAGTAACTAGATGAAACCCACTAGCATGTGTAGGAGTTGATTGAGCCATGTTGTGTTCCTACAATGCTATGCTTGCTATGCTTAGAGTTGTGTCAGGTCTGGCTCATCAGGGTGATGAACTGGAGTGAAAGTGTGTGTGTCGGTAAGGAGAGTAAAGTGTTGAATACGATTTGGTAAAGGTATCGATGGGAGGCCATGTAGGAGTACATGGTGGGTTGTTTCATTGAGACCGTCCCTAAGAACTGAGATCTGTATGCGTGATTTAAGATTCAGCTACTACCACACATTGGGCCCGAAACCAATGGACCCCCTCGGCTTCTTATTCACCCTTGTCCTCTGTCCAGGAGTTGCACGTAGTTTCTGGTGTTTGTAGTAAGCTGGAGGCCGTGGACAGCGCTGACCAAGGGGTGGGCTGTGATGCGGTAGGCTCGTGGCACGGTGTACCGAGTCGCCCGTTTGGTGTCCGGGAACCCTGCACACATCGTTCGGGGCCGTATGTGGAAACCTCGGCCGGACTCCCTGCGGATGGAACCTGAATAGGCGATAAACCTGGACTAGAGACTCGAGTGTTTAGGTAGGCTGTGGCCGACACCCACGTTGGGCTTCCGCTTGAAGGTTGCCGAGTACACGTCGTGTAGCGACGATAAGTGGTGAGAGCGTGTGTGACGAAGTACACCCCTGCAGGGTATGAAACTATTCGAATAGCCGCGTCCGCGGTAAAGGACTACTTGGTCGCTTATGCAGTTCATAGACAAGTAAATGGATACTACTAAAAGCCTCAAGATAAGTGTGAGTACCGCGGATGGCCCTCTCGTTGGATGACGAGGGAGGATCCACGGTGGAGTATTGAGTTGGTGATTAGTGGACTCGTGTGCGAAAACTATTTCACAAGTGGTGTATCGTAGGATAGCTTAGCCAAGAGTCAAAGCTGGCTTGCCGCAATAACCCCACTACCTTCTTGAGAATGAACATGTATAGTAGGATCTGTTGTAAGACTTGCTGAGTACCTTTGTACTCATGTTGTTTTAATTACTGTTTTCAGACGACAACACCGCCCCTTCTGACGGGTTCTACGTAGAACTCGACGACGACGAGTGACGCGCCACCCAGGTGGTGATCTAGGCTTGTGAAGGGCCTATGTAGATAGACAGGCTTCGTCAAGCCTTCTTTCTTCTAGTGTCTGTACCCAGACAGTTTGCTTCCGCATGTGCTTGTATGATTGTATGACTTGAGTGTTGGGTCATGCGACCCCTATCTGTATGAACAAGTTATGTAAGGCTCTCCGGAGCCCCTTAAATAAAGTACTTGAGTTGTAGAGTTTTGTTGTGATGCCATGTTGTATTCGCGCATATCGAGCATATTGTGTGTATGTTTGAAATGCTTGGTATGTGTGGGATCCGACAATCTAGTTGTCTATCTTTAGCAGCCTCTCTTATGGGGAAATGTAGTCTGGTGCCTCCTTGAGCCATAGTAGTCCGCTACAGCCCGGTTCACCGGAGTCCTGCTAGCCCAGCACTACTGCTCTGGACACTTGACTGGCCGGCATGTGAGTCATATCGTTCCTGTGTCTGTCCCTTCGGGGAAATGTCACACGGTGACTTCCGGAGTCCTGCCTAGCCTGCTACAGCCCGGGTTCCCGGAGTCCTGTTAGCCCAGTGCTTCAGCCCGGATTCACACGCTGCTGACCGACATGTTCGATGTTGATTCATGTATGCCTGTCCCCATACGTTAGTGCCGCTTTGGGTTCACGACTAGCCATGTCGGCCCGGGTTCTCTGTCATATGGATGCTAGCGACATTGTCATATACGTGAGCCAAAAGGCGCAAACGGTCCCGGGCCATGGTAAGGCGACACCCGTGGGAGTACCGTGCGTGAGGCCGCAATGTGATATGAGGTGTTACAGGCTAGATCGGTGTGACTTGGAATCGGGGTCCTGACAGCGTTGGCATCAGAGCCGGACTGCCTGTAGGTGCGATAAGCCAAACTGGTCGATGTCGAGTCTAGAAATGCTTTAGTTATATGTAGGGGAATTGATTGTGGGAGGGAACGTAAGGTGCTTTTACTCCTTTACCTCATGCCCTCTGATCTGAGTCATTCTCTTCTCATTCTACGTGGGTTAAGGACTAGGCTCTCTCCTCTCTATCAGGTTCACGTGTTACTAATCCGTAGTAACTTATAGGATTGTTGGTTCCATGCTTCGGTTCAGTTTCTACTACCCTAGTATGTTGTCGGTTGAACCAGAACCTTGACATGATGTTGTTGAGTGGTATTGCAAAACTGTTGCGAATGTCTCAAATCCTTTTTTCGAGCATTTACAGCCGTTATGCTGTCCGAATTCTCCTAGTAATACTAATGCCTTGCATCATTTCGTGCTTTCAGATGGCCACCCGTTCCCAGAACCAAGTGGTTCGTCTGACCCGGTGCATCGGCGTACCTGGTCACACGGCCATGTTGGTCCGAGTGATGGTTGAGACAGGCTATCGTTGGTATCCCGAGTATACCGTCGAGGAGCAGTTCCGAGACTTTAACCAAAGTCAATATCTTTGCACCGTCAGGATTTATCCATCCTATCCCGGAGCCACTGAACCCCTCCATTGCTCTTATGGACTTGGGGTTACTATCGAGATGTCTGTGCAGGACGCAGCTTACTCAATGATGACTATCATGCGAGCCAAAACTGCTTTGCTTCAGAACACCGACTACCGCTACATGCCAGCAGCACTCCCTGGGGCACAGGGGTACTATCAGGCTACTTACTGTGATTCTACCCATGAGGACTCACTACTCCGCACCACCACTGAGATGCTTGAGGACAAGGACCGTGAGAATCGTGCCTTGCGAATGGAGCTCTTTAATGCTCGTGCTGATCACTGGGCCACACTGACACGGTTTGCACCTGCCGTGCAAGCTGGGTTCATGGACATGAGGGACTTATACCCCGTGCGATCTGGTCTGCCAGAATGTATGGAATGGTGTGATGTAGGAGGCATCACCCCTCCTCGTGGACCCCGTCTGCCACCGTTTGTTGGACCAAGGCCACACCCGAGTCCCTATGGACCGCAAGCTCCACAGGACCGACTGTTTCCGGATGATCATGTTCAGCTTCCAGGACATGGTGGTGACTTCTATGAGGATTACTACGGAGACGTCTGAGTTGGCAGTAGATCTACTAGTATTGTAACAGTTGTAATCTCCACAGTCCTGCGTGTCTTGTGGAATACAACTTGGTGTGTATCACGTTCCGGAGGTGTAGAAAAATAATGTATAGGAGCTTGGAATGCCTCTGATGAGATGTATCGTCTTTCATCGTAGTTGTACCTTAGCCTGGGCTTGTACTAAACTATGTATGGCGTGTATGACCGTTGGTATATGTATGTTGCTATGTTACCATGTCATACTGATGGTCATCCCTGCATTCCGCGTTATCCATTACATTCCGCTTTTCCCTATCAAGATTCAGCCATCCTCGTCTAAATCGTTGCCTTGTTTCTCCTAGGATGGTTAACACCCGCAACAACCCTGCTGTCCAGGCGCAGGATGAAGCCAATGCAGCCAGGGCGGAGGATCTGCCCCAACCGCCTTCACTGGCCGAAGTTATGCTGGAGGCAGAAAGAAACAAGCGTGAGACTAACCGCTTGCTAGAGCGAATTGAGCAGAATACTGCACGTCACCAGAGGAACGACCTGGTGTCCCTCAATGACTTTATCAAGTTGTACCCACCGAAGTTCAATCATTCCGTCGAGCCCCTTGATGCGGATGACTGGCTTCGCAGCATCACCCATAAGCTACGTTCTGCCAACGTAGCCGAAGCTGATAAGGTTACCTACGCTGCCTATCACCTCGAAGGCCCTGCTAGCCTTTGGTGGGAGAACTTTGAGGCTATGCGCCCAGCTGGCCAAATCACTACTTGGGCTGAATTCAGTGAGGCTTTCCGTGAGCATCACATCCCGGAGGGTCTCATAGATCGCAAGCGCGAAGAATTCTGCAACTTCACCCAAGGCAGACTGACCGTGGATGCATACAGCCGTGAGTTTGGAAATCTAGCACGCTATGCTCCTGAAGAGGTATCCACCGACGCCAAGAAGCAGGCAAGGTTCCGCAAGGGACTTAGCCCCGAGCTTCGCCGTGATCTCCGTCTGCATGAGTGTACCTCTTTCCAAAAGTTGGTCAATAAGGCCATCAGTGCCGAGACAGGACAAACTGACTATGACGCTACACGCAAGCACTCTCGTGACTTTGGTTCCTCATCTGGCTCCGGATCCCAGAAGCGCCGGGTCTGGATTCCAAATACTGCTCTACCACCCAGGTTCACTCCGAGGCCATCCTTCGAGGCGCCTCGCCCCAACCAGCAGCATGCACCGCCCAAAGTCTATGGTGGCCCCACTGCTAATGCTGCTCCACGCCCCAATATTGTGACATGCTTCAAGTGTGGAGAAACGGGTCACTATCAGCGCGAGTGCCCCCGAAACAACCTCAATCAACCTGGACAGTCCGTTGGCCGTGGTAAGCCAGCAGGAAAGACTTACTACGCCAAGCCAGCCACCACAGCACGTGGCCATGTCAACTATGTTTCAGCTGAAGAAACTCATGAGGATCCCAACGTCGTCCTTGGTACGCTCCTTGTTAATTGCCATCCGGCAACTGTTCTTTTCGATACTGGAGCATCTCATTCATTTATCTCTGAGAGCTATGCTCGATTACACAACACCACATTCTGCGACATGCCCACTTCCATGGTAATCCAAACCCCTGGTTCTAAGTGGCAAACCTCTAAGATAAGCCATGGCAATGAAATTCTTGCTGACAGATTGGTCTTCCTTGCGTCACTAATAGCTCTCAAGTCCTCGGACATAAACATCATCTTGGGTATGGACTGGATGTCAGCTCATTATGCTAAGATTGATTGCTCCACTAGAACTGTTCAACTCACCCATCCGTCGGGCAAGACAGTCAATGTTTTGACCCGAGTGTCTAAACGTCAGCTCTACTCATTAAATGCCAACCCTCTTCCAGACCTCGAAGATGTGCCGGTAGTCTGTGACTTCCCGGATGTCTTCCCTGAAGAACTGCCAGGTATTCCACCTGACAGAGATGTTGAGTTCGTGATAGACCTCGTTCCAGGAACCGTCCCAATCTCTAGAAGACCCTATAAGATGGCACCCCTAGAGCTAGCCGAGCTTAAGAAACAACTCGATGAGTCCTTGAAAAAGGGTTTCATCCGTCCTAGTTCTTCTCCGTGGGCTTGCCCCGTCCTCTTCGTCAAGAAGAAGGATGGTACGGATCGGATGGTTGTAGATTACCGACCCGTCAACCTAGTCACAATCAAGAACAAGTATCCGCTTCCCAGGATCAACGACCTGTATGATCAGCTCGCTGGATCCTCAGTCTTCTCTAAGATGGATTTGAGGTTGGGCTACCATCAAATCAAAATCAAGAACGGGGACATTCCTAAAACGGCCTTTGTTACTCGTTATGGCCAATACGAGTATACAGTCATGTCCTTCGGGTTAACCAATGCTCCAGCCACTTTCTCTCGGTTAATGAACTCAATCTTCATGGAGTATTTGGATAAATTCGTCGTAGTATACCTCGATGATATACTCATCTACTCCAAGAACGAGGCAGAACATGCCGAGCATCTAAGGCTAGTACTAACGAAACTTCGAGAGCATCGCCTTTATGCTAAATTCTCCAAGTGTGAATTCTGGTTGCCAGAAGTAACCTACCTAGGCCACGTGATCTCTGGTAAAGGTATTGCTGTCAATCCCGAGCGAGTTCAAGCCATCCTTGACTGGACTCCCCCTGAAACGGTTAAACAAGTTCGGAGTTTCCTTGGCTTAGCGAGCTACTGCCGTCGCTTCGTCGAGAATTTCTCCAAGGTTGCTAAACCTCTAACCGAACTCCTCAAGAAAGATAAGAAGTTCGAGTGGACCCCACAGTGCGAGTTCAGCTTTCAGGAACTGAAAAGACGCCTAACATCTGCTCCCGTACTCGTACCACCAGATTTTTCTAAGGACTTTGTTATCTATTGCGACGCCTCGCGACAAGGACTAGGTTGCATACTCATGCAAGACCGTCATGTGATTGCCTACGCTTCCCGACAGTTGCGTCCACATGAGGATAATTATCCCACACATGATCTAGAGCTTGCAGCCGTAGTCCATGCACTCAAAACATGGCGACATTACCTTCTCGGTAACCGTTGCGAGATTTTCACAGACCACCAGAGTCTGAAATACATCTTCACCCAACCGGATTTGAATCTCAGGCAAAGACGTTGGGTTGAGTTGATCTCAGACTACGACTTAGGAATTACTTACACCCCGGGCAAAGCCAACGTCATGGCTGATGCGCTAAGCCGTAAATCCTATTGTAACAACTTGATGTTACAACAAAGCCAACCACTTCTCCACGAGGAATTCTGTAAGCTTAACCTTCACCTTGTTCCTCAAGGATTTCTATCTACCCTGGTGGCGAAACCTACCCTTACGGATCAGATCATCCAAGCTCAGAAGGTAGATCCAGGGATCTCCCGTATTAAGAGAAACATCAAGAAAGGAGTTGCGGATTGTTTCTCCGTTGATGACCAAGGTGTTGTGTTCTTTGGAGACCGCCTAGTGGTTCCCAAGGTACGCAACCTGAGGCGATTGATCCTTAAGGAAGCCCATGAATCTCCTCTCACCATTCATCCCGGTAGTACTAAAATGTATCAGGACCTACGCCAGAGGTTTTGGTGGACTAGGATGAAGAGAGAAATTGCTCAATACATTGCTAATTGCGACGTCTGCCGACGTGTTAAAGCAGAGCATCAGCGACCTGCTGGCACCCTTCAGCCTCTAGCTATTCCTGAATGGAAATGGGATAAAATCGGTATGGATTTCATCACCGGGTTTCCCAGGACCAAGAGAGGGAATAATGCTATCTTCGTTGTTGTCGATCGTCTTTCCAAAGTAGCCCACTTCCTACCTGTTCGTGAGAGTATAACCGCTAGCCAGCTAGCAGACTTGTACATCTCCCGAATAGTGTCTCTGCATGGTGTTCCATTGGAAATTAACTCAGACCGCGGAAGTCTCTTCACCTCTCGATTTTGGGAAAGCTTCCAAAATGCAATGGGAACTCGTCTCTCTTTTAGCACCGCCTTTCACCCTCAATCAAGTGGTCAGGTAGAACGAGTTAATCAAATTCTGGAGGATATGCTCCGAGCTTCTGTCATCTCCTTCGGCATGGATTGGGAGAAATGCCTTCCATTCGCCGAGTTCGCTTATAACAATAGTTACCAAGCTAGCTTGGGCAAAGCCCCTTTCGAGGTTCTCTATGGACGAAAATGTCGAACGCCTCTTAACTGGTCAGAAACCGGGGAAAGACAACTCTTTGGCCCGGATATGATTCAGGAAGCAGAAGAGCAGGTTCGCATTATTCGTGAGAAATTGAAAACAGCCCAATCTCGCCAAAAGAGCCATTATGATCGCAAACATAAGGCTATGACTTTTGAGGTTGACGAGAAGGCTTACCTTCGGGTGACTCCTTTAAAGGGAACCCACCGATTCGGTATCAAAGGCAAATTGTCCCCTCGCTACATTGGACCCTTTCGCATTCTTGCCAAGCGAGGAGAAGTTGCCTACCAATTGGAACTACCTCCGCATCTTTCCAAGGTTCATGACGTCTTCCACGTTTCCCAACTCAGGCGTTGCTTCTCGGATCCTATCCGTGGAGTGGACCACGAAACGCTTGATCTCCAAGAAAATCTCACATATCGGGAGTATCCCGTTCGAATCCTTGATCAAGCCGAGCGTACCACTCGACGCCGAAACATCAAGTTTCTCAAAGTTCAATGGTCACACCATTCCGAGAAAGAAGCTACTTGGGAAAGGGAGGATCGTCTTCGACTTGAGTACCCCACCTTCTTCCCAACGGAACCTAAATCTCGGGACGAGATTCTTTTGAGTGGGGGTGAGTTGTCACATCCTAGTTAGTTCATGCATTAGAGTGTTGCATCATGGCTACATTTCACAGAAACCTGAAATGGGGAATGCCAGAAACCCCCAGCACCCCCCCTGGAACAACTAGGGTTTACTAAAATTTTTCCAATGAACCTGAAATGCCCTCCATAAATGTTCTCCACCTTTGGTCTTGGTTAAAACCTCTGCCAAAAATGGTTTCATATTTTTGGAGGCCATCTTGGATTTTTGCACAAGCCATAAGTATTTGCAATTGGGCATTTTAAATGCTATAAATATTTTCAAATGCCCAAATAACCTTGGAAGTATTTTTAGGCTGTTGGGAATAATCTCAAAGGTGCCTCAGAATATTTTCAGGATTTTTCCAAATGAAATAGTATTTTTACTATTTCAAAACACAGTACAGAAATAAATAAAAAGAGAAAAGAGAACAGAAGGCAGAAAACTTACCTGGCAGCCCACCTGGCGGCCCAGCACTGTGCTGGCCCGCGCCAGCGAGCTGCTTGCTCTCGCCAGAGCAGGCAGACAGCTGACGCCGGCGAGCGTGAGCTCGCCACGGCGCCAGCAGCTTGCCGCCCTCGCCGCGGACGAGCTGGACGACCTTCCTCGACGCGCCCCGAGCCCCTGGACATCGTCACTCTCCCCCATCGCCTCTCCCTCGCCTTTTCCCCACCATGGCCGACGCCGCCGCAGACACCTCACCGGAGTAACCGTGGCCACCGTCGACCTCGCGCCATTCCACTGTGTCCTACAGCTCTGCCGTCGCCCACTCCTTCGAGCAAGCCGAGCCCCGAGCGCTCGTTTGCCCCGAAGCTCCGCCACCGACCTCGCCTTCGCCGCTCCCCGTCGGAGATCCCCTCCGCCGTCGCCACTGCTACAGCTCGTCTCCGACCCCGCCGCCTGCTCCGTCGCAACCGCCGTGAGCATGGCCACCTTCCCATCCTCCCCTCTCTCTCTCTCGAGCTCTGTAGCCACCGCACGAAGCTCACCCGAACGCGCCGCCGTACGAGCTCGTCGCCGACGAGGCTCCGGCCATCCAACGGCCGCACCACCGTAGCCATTAGCTTCACCGCAACGCCAGGAACCCGTACTCCGGCAGCCGCACGGCTCGTCACCGGCGTCGATTCCGGCGACCCCGAGCTCCACTACCACCACCAGTCGACGCGGTTCGCCCCCAGCTACACGTAGGTACTCTCCGCCGTCCTTTTGGTCGCCGGAGAGGGATCCCGCACTCCACCGCCGTGTCTGGACGTCGCCGGCGGCTAAACGCCGGCGAGTCAACGTGGTTTGACCACGGTTTAACCCCCCCAGGGTCACTGACGAGTGGGGCCCGCCTGCTAACTAATCTGAGTTAGAGTTAAAACTAATCCTAATTAACTAATTACCTAACAGTGACACTGACACAGGGGACCCACACGTCAGGATTGACCTGGACGACCCCGTTGACCTGCTGACGTCACACTGACGTCAGGCTGACGCAGTAAAGCTTTTACTGGAATTATTCTTATATTGGAAATTCCAGAAATTATCACAAACTTCAAAAAATCATAGAAAATAATCTATAGCTCAGAATGAAAAGATTTATATATGAAAAATGATCAGAAAAATCCATTCTATCCATCTGTACTGGTTTCATGCATGATTAAGCAAGTTAACCTACTGTTTTATACAGAACAAGATAAGGCATTATTATGGGCCATTTATGAACTTGGAATTTGAATCTTTGATTCAAATTAGTCCAAACCTTTCTGACCTTAGTTGCATTAGCCCAATACATCCATTTTGCCATGTCTCATGCATGCATCATATTGTTGCACTTGCTTGGTGTTGATTGTGCTTCGGTATGCTCATCGTGGTAGGTCCTGCCGCCGAGGATATTCACGGGTATCCAACTGAAGGGCAGTATCCCACCACCACTCTGTCAGGCAAGCAACCCATTGATCATTTCGATACAAACCCATCTTCTCGCTTCTGCTCTCGTTTACTGCATTAAGACAACGCGATTCAAACTGCTGTGTGTGTTGCGGTAGTTGAACCCATTTTCCTCTGCATGACCTGTCATTGCCACAGTAACTAGATGAAACCCACTAGCATGTGTAGGAGTTGATTGAGCCATGTTGTGTTCCTACAATGCTATGCTTGCTATGCTTAGAGTTGTGTCAGGTCTGGCTCATCAGGGTGATGAACTGGAGTGAAAGTGTGTGTGTCGGTAAGGAGAGTAAAGTGTTGAATACGATTTGGTAAAGGTATCGATGGGAGGCCATGTAGGAGTACATGGTGGGTTGTTTCATTGAGACCGTCCCTAAGAACTGAGATCTGTATGCGTGATTTAAGATTCAGCTACTACCACACATTGGGCCCGAAACCAATGGACCCCCTCGGCTTCTTATTCACCCTTGTCCTCTGTCCAGGAGTTGCACGTAGTTTCTGGTGTTTGTAGTAAGCTGGAGGCCGTGGACAGCGCTGACCAAGGGGTGGGCTGTGATGCGGTAGGCTCGTGGCACGGTGTACCGAGTCGCCCGTTTGGTGTCCGGGAACCCTGCACACATCGTTCGGGGCCGTATGTGGAAACCTCGGCCGGACTCCCTGCGGATGGAACCTGAATAGGCGATAAACCTGGACTAGAGACTCGAGTGTTTAGGTAGGCTGTGGCCGACACCCACGTTGGGCTTCCGCTTGAAGGTTGCCGAGTACACGTCGTGTAGCGACGATAAGTGGTGAGAGCGTGTGTGACGAAGTACACCCCTGCAGGGTATGAAACTATTCGAATAGCCGCGTCCGCGGTAAAGGACTACTTGGTCGCTTATGCAGTTCATAGACAAGTAAATGGATACTACTAAAAGCCTCAAGATAAGTGTGAGTACCGCGGATGGCCCTCTCGTTGGATGACGAGGGAGGATCCACGGTGGAGTATTGAGTTGGTGATTAGTGGACTCGTGTGCGAAAACTATTTCACAAGTGGTGTATCGTAGGATAGCTTAGCCAAGAGTCAAAGCTGGCTTGCCGCAATAACCCCACTACCTTCTTGAGAATGAACATGTATAGTAGGATCTGTTGTAAGACTTGCTGAGTACCTTTGTACTCATGTTGTTTTAATTACTGTTTTCAGACGACAACACCGCCCCTTCTGACGGGTTCTACGTAGAACTCGACGACGACGAGTGACGCGCCACCCAGGTGGTGATCTAGGCTTGTGAAGGGCCTATGTAGATAGACAGGCTTCGTCAAGCCTTCTTTCTTCTAGTGTCTGTACCCAGACAGTTTGCTTCCGCATGTGCTTGTATGATTGTATGACTTGAGTGTTGGGTCATGCGACCCCTATCTGTATGAACAAGTTATGTAAGGCTCTCCGGAGCCCCTTAAATAAAGTACTTGAGTTGTAGAGTTTTGTTGTGATGCCATGTTGTATTCGCGCATATCGAGCATATTGTGTGTATGTTTGAAATGCTTGGTATGTGTGGGATCCGACAATCTAGTTGTCTATCTTTAGCAGCCTCTCTTATGGGGAAATGTAGTCTGGTGCCTCCTTGAGCCATAGTAGTCCGCTACAGCCCGGTTCACCGGAGTCCTGCTAGCCCAGCACTACTGCTCTGGACACTTGACTGGCCGGCATGTGAGTCATATCGTTCCTGTGTCTGTCCCTTCGGGGAAATGTCACACGGTGACTTCCGGAGTCCTGCCTAGCCTGCTACAGCCCGGGTTCCCGGAGTCCTGTTAGCCCAGTGCTTCAGCCCGGATTCACACGCTGCTGACCGACATGTTCGATGTTGATTCATGTATGCCTGTCCCCATACGTTAGTGCCGCTTTGGGTTCACGACTAGCCATGTCGGCCCGGGTTCTCTGTCATATGGATGCTAGCGACATTGTCATATACGTGAGCCAAAAGGCGCAAACGGTCCCGGGCCATGGTAAGGCGACACCCGTGGGAGTACCGTGCGTGAGGCCGCAATGTGATATGAGGTGTTACAGGCTAGATCGGTGTGACTTGGAATCGGGGTCCTGACAGCGTTGGCATCAGAGCCGGACTGCCTGTAGGTGCGATAAGCCAAACTGGTCGATGTCGAGTCTAGAAATGCTTTAATTATATGTAGGGGAATTGATTGTGGGAGGGAACGTAAGGTGCTTTTACTCCTTTACCTCATGCCCTCTGATCTGAGTCATTCTCTTCTCATTCTACGTGGGTTAAGGACTAGGCTCTCTCCTCTCTATCAGGTTCACGTGTTACTAATCCGTAGTAACTTATAGGATTGTTGGTTCCATGCTTCGGTTCAGTTTCTACTACCCTAGTATGTTGTCGGTTGAACCAGAACCTTGACATGATGTTGTTGAGTGGTATTGCAAAACTGGAGATGCGTGTGCATCCGGATTCTGTACACGTGGAAGGAGAAGAGACAATAGGTTTGATGAGAGAGCTGGGAAAACATGGACGAGAGGGGAAGGATCTCGTGGGTTGAGGGATTGATAATTTTGTGCGGGAGAGAGAGGGATTGGTAATTTTGTGCAGGAGAGAGAGGGGGGAGGAGTCAGTCAGCCGTCATCACATCATCCTGCTTCCAAATGGCCCCACATTCTCTAGTGTAGTGTGGTCGCCGTCTTCGATCTCCTCGATGCCCTCTTTGAATATTGAGGTTTTGTGCATGCTGGGGTGCAGATAAGCACAAGCGAGAATGGTCGCCATATAACCTTGCATGGGGATGAATTGTGTGCTCGGGGGAGGGGGAGTGTGTGTGTGTGTGTGCACGTGTGTGTGTGTGTGTGTCAGATATTGAGAGAAATCAAACCTATGGAGAGAAATGTGTGTGTATGTGATGGAAAGCTACATGCTAAATAGGGTTTTCACGAAGAGATTGTGTGTGCGAGATAGAGAGTGATGTGCGGGCCTTGAGGTGGGCAGGGGCCGGGTGAGGGTGTCAAAATATGTGCGTTGATGCATGTGTTACATGCGATCATGCGAGGGATGGACGAATCGAGAGAGATGGTTGTTGTGTTACGGATGCTCCTCTCTCTCTTTCTCTCTCTCTCTCACACACACAAGTAAAAATAGAAGACCGTTCTCTCATGTATACACAACGTATCGGCATCTCTCTATGTCTCACTCATGCATGATCATTTGCACATTCACACCTCTCTATGTCTTTATCACACGCACACCATCTCCACATTGCCCTTCCGCCACAACACACAAATGGACACATACACACGTTCTCTCTCAGTCACACACACAAAATCAGTGTAAAAAAATAGGGCGCACCTAAAACGTCCAAATCCAAATAAACACGAACTGGAGCTAAATTCAAATATATGGAAATATTTTAGTGTGAAGAACTTCTCCAGGAAAAAAAGTTGAGTAATATTCGGGGATTGTTTTCACACACACACAAAGGTTCGGTGGATGTCCTTCGAGCGCGACACGGTGACGCACCGTTCGATCGACCGCGCGGCCGCGGTTCACGCGCTTGCACAAGATTCTGTATCGTGGCTGTGGTAACTAATATAAGTGCTGCCTCAGTCTAATGTTTACGTGTACTAGTACGGTTTCTTTTAAGTTTGACCAACCCTATATAAAACTAAACTAAGCTCCCATACACGCACTCATCAATATGCCGCCGCCGACGTTGTGCATGCCGGCGCCCGCCTGCTCCGGCCAACCATTTCTCACCCATCACTTCCGTGTCGCCGCCATCCCTGTGCCATGAAGCCGAAGGCTTGCTCGCTCACGTCGTCTGCAGTCCCTCGTCGTGATGCCGCCTCGCTGCCAAGCACGCGAGCAGCTGGTGGAGCCGCGTCTACGCACACAGCGTACGAAGAGGAGGACGAGCGCGTGCTCCAGCACGCCAGCGAGGAGGAACTAGCATGTCATTTTTGTCTCCGCCCATGCGGAGGAGGCGCGCATGGTGGATGTCGCTGCGGAAGCCGGTCGCGCCTGCGCCGAGCCCGCAAACCGGGTGCGGACGCGGAATCTACCTTCGAGACCTTGAATGCCACATGGATCCTGCAATCTGAAGGAGGAATTTGGGTCAGTCAACTCTTGTGAGCCGTTGGATGCAACATGGATGGACACAAGGGCTTCTTCAACCTCGGAAATTGATGCACAGTTCATCTTCTCTCTCAGGCATCGAACCGCCAGCCCCCTCGCCTAATCGCTGCAGCGGCCGCCCCACGCTCCCCTGAACCACCTACCACCGCCATGCACCCCCCACCCCTGCCATCCGTTTAACCCCGGGCACGATCCATTTTTTCTGACGAACTGACTCATAAGATAGATGATGGGCACCCTGCCACCCTAATATAGATACTTGAGTAGCTTCTCTACCGTCTTCTTCCTTCGCTCCGTTGAACTTCTTTCACAAATCGACTAACCCAAATTATACTACTAGTACGAACGTACTAAGTACAGTAGGAACACGAAGATACGAGCAGTAGTACCAACTACAAGAAGAACAGTAGTAAGACATAGTACTAGTACTATTGTACGTACTAAAGAGTTCAAATAACGAGAAAGAACATAAACATAGTTCTGTTGGGGGCTCAGCACAACACACCCTTGAAATAAAACTAAGCAACTAGTCCACCTTACTCAGAGTCCGAGTCCACGTCCTCGACCTCGTCCTTGTCCCTCTTCCTCCTCCTCTTCGCCGACGCTTCTTTGCTTGAACAAGACACTAGGCTCTGCTTCGTCATCCAACCCTTGTAGATATTTAAACAAAGGTACGCATCCATTGCTGCATACAGGATGTGATCTTTATCTATTGTCTTCGACTCCCATGCATGATGAAACTCGTCGTGAGGTTTCTTCAGTTTAGCGTATGAAGGATCAATCATGGCTCCTGCCAGGGTCAGCATTAAAGGCTGAGAGGAGGACACCAGGCTTGCCTTTTGGAGATCGAAGGGCTGGCCTACAGTGAGGCCTATCTGACCCAGGACATCCCTGTCGTTCCTAAAATCTATAGTAACGAATTTCACTCTTTCGTCCTTGACGAAGTTCTTAAAATCCTGGCACTCAACGTCGGCATGGCATATGTGGTAGACCAAGCACACGTTATGTACGCAAACCTGGATCATGGAGGGCTTCTTCTTCTCTGCCTCCTTTAGAATCTTCTCGCTTTCCAGGACAGTGGTGTACTCAACATCTAGCCCAGCAACCCACTCATCCTTTGAACTGTTGAACATGCGTAGGAAGCGAGCAAGGCATGCTTTCACTATCACGGATCCACGGTGTAGATGACAATGAACTCATCACCGGTGATGGCTCTAACCTGGTACTCAGCGGCGACCATGGAGATTTGGGAGGCCATGCATTTTGGAGGAGGGCTAGGAGAAGTTGAACTGGTGTACTGTGAAAGGATGGGACGACTGGGAGCGAACTATTGTAAGGTAGAAGACAAGGACGAGTAGGGCGTACGAACGGCATGGGGTTGTTGGCTTTCCCGGTGGATAAACGGCTGCAAGCCCCCAAAGAGTTCTAGAGTACTATGCGGGACCCACTAGATGTCATGTCTACTAGACCCATATCGTAGGCCTGACGGTATAGCTTCTGCGTGTTCGCACGCCATGTTGGCGCGTGGATGTAACTTGACTTAATTCCGTCAACCGTCACGCCTCCCACAACCTTTGCCTCCCTCGCGCGGTCGCGCCCTTTGAGACTTCAACCGGCTATAAATGAGCAATTTTTTGCCTACTCCGCATGAATGATACTCCCTCTGGTCCCTTTTACTTCCATCAACCGTTTGCAAAGTTTTTGACCAAATTTATACTAAACATATCAATATCTACAATACTGATTATAATGAGTATAAAAACTACATTTTATAATGAGTATAAAAACATTAATTTGACATTCTGAATGTTGATACATTTTTCTATAAGTTTGGTAAAAGTAGAGGTACATTGACTTCAGATAAAACTTAAATACACAATGCAGACTAGTTCCTCCGTCCAGGTGCATGCCATCTCCTATCTAGTCATCACAACAAGGTTAGCTATTAGAGTACTACTACCTCCCTTCTAGTTTAAAGGACTCGATCCAAAATTTCACCTACTCTTACCAAGATAGAGGTGGTGGAATAGTTTTTGTAGTGGTTTCTAGAGTCTTGACTCCATCTTCAGGAACCTTCGCCGCCGCCGGCAAGAATGCAAGGAGATGAACCAGAAAGGAAATGAGGCTGGAATGAGTAGTTCCGTATTTTATACAGTGGCAGAGGTGGGTAAATATCTGCTATACCTCCGGTGGAAAGGCCATGTCTCTATGCACACACATCTCAGCCGTTGGTTCCAAGTAGATTGAACGGCTCACGTTGTCCAGAGGCTGACAGACCATCACCACCAACTGAGATTTTTATAGGAGTAATAAATATATAGAGTAAAAAACAGAGATAAGAGTCGAGATAGAGAGTAGAGATTAGTCAATATTCTCTTTTGGCTACTCATAGTAGAAAGTATCATATACTAGTATCATGTGCAGGATACTAGTGTATGATACAGGACTACCTTTATAGTGCCATGTATGACACAAAGTAGCATAGTATTTAACATGATACGGTATCTACCTATGTTACTCTAACCCCACTCTCTTCTTTAATTCTTTGTCACATCAGCATGTTTGCTATTCCCGTGTGCATGATACCAGCTAGTAAGATTCCACATTACC
The DNA here is from genome assembly GCF_018294505.1 of Triticum aestivum. Lineage (NCBI taxonomy): Eukaryota > Viridiplantae > Streptophyta > Magnoliopsida > Poales > Poaceae > Triticum > Triticum aestivum. The sequence continues at coordinate 348,973,558 of NC_057814.1, forward strand.
ACCACTATGGCCAGCCTTAATCGTCGCATACAATAATTAAGTGCACCTTGAAATCTGAACACCTGCTTGACTCTCTTTCTCCCTCCGGCAGTCCCACCACTCCACCCCGTGTGGACAAAATCTGCATGCATGACTCTCCTCCCCCCGCGCTCGTCCAATCCGTTATCACCAGCAATATTTCCACCCCTTCCCTCCCTCGTAATTTAATCCAACAAATATGCCCACGTAGTTGTTACGGTAATCACGCAACATATCTTACGGGATGCTGCTTCAGTTACTTAACTGCAGGTGCATTGGGTCACTGACATGTGGGCCTAACAGGCGTCTGGCCCACATGTCAGTGATGCAACTGGACCTTCAGTTATGTCAGTGCAGCTCAGTCCATATCTTACGTAGGTGTGCCATTGATCGCTATAAATATTGTGCCTCCCACGGTGTTCGAAAGAACGCTCATGTTCATCGCTATCTCCTCCCCTCCCTCTCACGTCGACCACCATGGCATCGCCCCTTCCAAGCCCTAGGTGCCCCTCGCTGCACCGCGCGGATGGTCTCGCGTCACCGTTCTGTTCCTCGCCACCACTAGTCGAGGAGGACGCGTCGGCGTTCCGCTCCTCGCCGCGATGCATCGAGGTGGACGCGTCGGCATTCCCAATCAAACCAGCACGCACGTCAGAGGACGCGTCGGCTCCCCGCTACCAGGAGAACGCCACGCCGCCCGCCGAGCCCCCTAGCCTTGAGGAGCTTTGGAAAGAAATGGATGTCGCCTTGTGGGAGGCTTTGCCTCCAGCAGAGCGCGCCAAAATAGAGGCAGAGAAGAAGGCCGAGGAAGAGAAGCGCGCCGCGGGGCAAGCTGCCTGGCAGGCCTATGTCGCGTCCGAGAGAGTCAGGCAATTGGCTCTTTGGCAGAAGGCTCGTGCGAGGGCCGTGAGGGTGGCGGAGGACTCCCGTGCCAAAGCCCTAAGTGCAGTCGGGCCCAAGCGCCTCATCTACGCTTGGCAGTACGTGGACCGGGTGCACGCTTCCAACAAGGAGGAGCACCTGTTGGCGCCGGATCACCACACCGGTGAGATCGCGCTCGCCCGCTGGCAAGCCGCCAATTAGCACCTCGCGAGTTGCGAGGCTAAGGAAGAGGCGTTGTGTCGGCGCGCTGGGAAACGGCCGCGCACCAGGGCACTCATGGCGCGCCGCAAGCGCTCCTGCGAGCGTCGTGGCTTTTATTAGGAATCTATAATACCTAAATAGTTCATCCCCACTATCTATTTCTCTTGACATGCAGCCTATCCACCTCACCATATGTGCCCCACACATGCCACCTCATCTCTAAAAAAATATTTTTTATTCTATTTGTCTTTGTCAAAAGTTATATTATTCTCACGGGCATGAGTAATCACGCAGAACTATTCGTCTTCGTCTTCCATTTACATACTAACAGGAGAGACAACTGTTCATGACCATTAATTTCCTCCGCAAACTGACGGGAGATGGAACAATCCATTCATCACCCTCGCCCATATATACTCCATCCAGACGCCCTCAACACGTGGACTGGGATGCAGGCCTCCATGCTCCACCATCTTGCACTGCACTACAACGTGAGCTGGAGTCGCTTTCCTCCTCTGTATTCTCCTTCTGATTTCTTTCACATGCAACAGCTCTCTGTTTTGACCTCCACTATGTCTCCTTCTCAGTATTTTTTGTCAGTGTTCAACACAGATTGGTAGATCTGAGTGACCTGGCATAGTTTGGTTAGTCCATGGTAATCCCATCTTATTCTCCTTTTCTCTAGCAAGGGGACTCAGAGTTTTTGTTTCTTCATGTTTTTCAATGAATGTCGATCTTCTCCTCCTGTAGTTTTCATGTGCACCCTTTGTTGGCTGTATTAATTCTGACTATTATGCTAACACACTCCTTTGTGATGATGCAGCGGAAGGACAATTGCATAGATGAAATGGTTGCTATGCTAATACACTTCTTGCTGGCGTTCTTTACTCAACTTTTAATATAGCCCGTTAGACAAGGCATCTTCTATTGGTATGCGCATATTCACTTTCTATTTTATTTTATTTTTGCATGGATGTTCACTGACAGATGAAAAATGCACATTATCTTAAAAGCTATATTTTCTTCCTCTAGCTACTATATTAGTGGCATTTACCTTTTTTGGTTGTTCCCATATACAGTTGCATCCAAGGCTATACCATTAACAGTTAATAGTTCTGGATTTCTTTTATTCTTTGGAATGTGTAATCAAATAACTTATTATTGGAAACCCAATTAACAATCTTTACGAATTTCATGAGTGATTTCCTTGCTTCCCGGCATATTGTTTCGAACAAAATATATCAAAGGCAACAACCCTCTAGATTAACTAATTAATTATTTTTCTTAGCGTATATATTGTATATTGAGAATTATAGCTGGTGTAATTCAGATTTATAAACAATTTGTTGCTGCATACATACATCAGTAGCCAGTTTCCAGTATGTGCATCCCTGATGTCTAAATCTCCATGTAGTATTAATAAATAAATAAAGATATAATTGCTTTTCTTCATATGCTCTCACTAGGTCAGATGTTTAGTGGATCTTACAATTTAAAATGTGTTTTCACAACATGTGTTCTTACTGACTCGGATGTTTATTGGAGCTTACAGTTTAACATGTGTGTCCGCAGCAACGCGCGGGGTATCTTCTAGTATAATTTAGTTTCGCAAGGCGATGGCATTAGTTTTGGGACGCAAATGATAAATCCCGAACGTTCGGGAATTATTAGCGTCCTTAATTAAGTATGTAAAAGGAAAAGTTTGGAAACCTTGTGTATCCGTACGCATTTTGTAAGTACGTGCATATAGCACAAACTTTACTATATACTATCACACTACACGTCTCTCTTTATATATGCTTAAAGATTGTGCTTGTCCCTCCGTCTATGTGAATAAGCCTTCTTTGGTTGTGCACCGTGACCAAGAAGGAGGGAAGACTTATACACCTAGACAGAGGGGGTACTACTATTACTTATGTACGTGCAAATGCATGTTTTAACATTACGATGCGGTTTTTGTAGAAGTGGTAAAAATAGCACTAGTCAAGCTTGTGAAACGATTCAATGCAAAACAAATGCAAAAAATGCTCGTTTGATTGTTTACTTTTAGCTTCCTTCTCTGTGGTTATTTCTCTATCGTACTTTGTACAGAGTATCTCACTGGTCAGGAAGGCATGCAAATTCCCGAATCGCTTCCTACACCCTCTATCGAATTTTTTGCCTAACAAGTTGTGCTGTGTTGGAATTCCAACTTGAGTACTACTGCTAGGAGTACCAGGGGCCAGTTCTTTTAGGCTTCTAGATTTGTAATCCCATAACTACTACCCCCGTCCTGGTTTATTGGTCCCCATTGTAATCTGTGTCAAATTTTGACCATAAATTTAACTAATGAAATGTTTGTGCATGTCACATGCACTAACATTTTATCAGTTAAATCTTTGGTCAAAATTTAGCACAAATTGCAATGGTGATGAATAAACAAGGACGGAGGTACTTGTATTTAGAAGCGCAAATAAATGTGTGATGTGCCTTAATGTTACTCTCCACTTTGACTAGTCTTATGGGAAAAGGTGGGGAAGATAAAGCTTATTTTTTAAGCCGCCAAAAGACTGGCCCTAGGAGTAGTAGCTCGGGATAATAGGAGTAGTAGCTAGAGATCGAGTGTGCGAGATGAACCGGAGAATGTAAATGCAGAGAGATGAAATGCAAAAAAGACGGAGGGATGTGATGGTTGCTTGTCCGTTTATTACCAGGCCACTTATTACTGGGAGTGGTGGGGTTTTGTGATATGATGGCTTTACTGCCGCGCCACGAGCGGGGTGAGACTCCCTTCCAGCGCCACCCTCTACACTAGTACTACATGGATCGTGGTTTATTAGTCCCCCATTGAATTTGACTGAAGATTTAACTGACCAAATGTTAGTGCATGTCAAAAAAAACTATATTGTTGGATTCGTATTTGAACATAGTTTTCAATGATATAATTTTAGGTGACATGCATGAGCATTTATCGTACAATATATAATGTTAGTTAAATTTTTGGCCGTACTAATCTATAGTAAGGTGCCCGTGCATTGCACGGAACAGTGAAATGCATTGATCGGGGAGTTGTTTATTTTGACAAAGGATGTGGGGGTCATCTCATGTGTAACGGGTATCGATAGGTTTCTTCGGATATTATTTCATCTCTAGAACTCACAAGCGTCTGGGTGAAATAGATAAAAAAGTATCTTTTGCCAACAAAAGCGTTCAACTGTTCAACCTGCATCCAAAACTTGTGAAGAAATAACACTTATGTGCTTTGCAAGAAATGATCCTTAAGAATTAGTTTTTGAGTATCGATTGTTATACATTTGGCTACAAATGACATGGCACTTTCTTATAGTCAATAGTTGGCTATACTATTAAGTATTAACCATGCTCTTATACACCTAGACGGAGGGACTAAATCAGGATGATTTGGAAGGGGGCAGAGGAGATGTTAGAAGTGGTTCATCATAAGTCTTTCACTAGTACTGTAGTAAAAAAATTCAGTTAATCTCATAAATGGCGAGCGAGAAATCTAATGGAGCAAAAGCATAGATGGAAGATTCTAGACTAAACCATAAATGGATAAACTTTTATTCAATCACGACTCTAATAGAGCAAGATCATGCATGGAAGGTTTTATACTATATAAATAAGAAGTCTCCACATGCTTAGACAGCGGATTACAAATATTTCAAACACAGTACCAAAACCTGTCTCAAATATTTTTTGAAATAAATCTTAAAATAAACTAGATGAAATTTGAGAGAGGTAGGAAAACGAATCAACTCATTTGGAGTTTTATTTTAAAAGCTATAGCCAGTCAAAGTTTGGTAAACTCTGTTTTTAAATAAAACCAGAAAAAGGAAAACGCTTCGAGGGAAAGACGCTTTCGCAGCAGAGAAACGTACGCGGGGTTTTGCGCCTTCACTTAAACAGAGAGAGGGCGGACGTGCGAGTCGCTGACAGTGGGTCCAGAGGGCCCACTAGTCAGGTTTGACTGGTCTCCCTCTCCCTCCTTTCTCTGTGCCCGAACGATGGCGAGGCTCCGGCGGTCGCCGGCGACGAACGGCGGCTCCTCGAGGGCATCTACGGGCAGGGATGGGTTGGCTAGACCGAGGCGATCCTCTGGGTGGTTGTTGGGTCGACGGAGGTGGAAGGAGTCGCCGGCGGCGAGCTCCGCGGCGGGGAGAAGCTACGGTGGTGATGTGCTATTAGCGCTCCGGTGATCTCCGATCGAGCTTGGGTAGCTGGGCAGCTCCGCAAGGACCAGAGGGAGCGACTGGTGGTGCTGGTTGGGCGAGAGGGTGGCCGGTTGCGACGAATCGCACCGGAGCCTAGCGGCGGCCGAACTGGCCGGAGTTGAGGAGGACGGTCCTCTCCGGTCAATCTACGGCTAGGGGAGCTCTACGGGGAGTGTCCGATGTCGCCTGAATGCTCGGAGGGGCTCGGGGTTCCTTTATATAGGCGCTCGAGGTCGGACCGAGGCGGTAGAAGATAGGATCGCCGGCGACAGCCGTTGCTGTAGTTGCAGGGCATCGTGGCGGCGACGAACACGTCCCGACGAGTGGGAGGATAAGCACGGCCTGTGCTCTGAGGCAGCTGGCGCGCGCTGGTGGTTTGGGCGGCGCCGTCCACGGCGGAATCCGCTGCCGACGCTGGCGTGCCGCCAAGGGTGCGGCCAGCGGCGCGCAGGGCGTCAGAGATACCGTGGAGCAGGGGGCGGCTAGTGCGCGGTTCAGCGATGCAGAGGGGGCCAGGGTCGGGTCGCGTCGAGTGCGGCAGTGCGGCGTGTCGGCGTAGTGCGCGCGCGTGCAAAACGTGCGCTCTGGGCGCGCCCAGGGCACGCACGGCACCTGCTCGACGAAATGCCAGCGCGCTCTAGAGCTCGAGGGTGGAGCTGGCACTGCACAGGATGGAAGTAGGGGTAGCAAGACACTCAGTGGACAAGGTGGATAGGTCAGGGGTCCAAGTCCACAATGCAAAACCAGAGAGCTTGCCAAAAATGACTGTGCACACCAGGTGTTCGACATAATGTCCAGTGCACTTAGGCAACTCTTGGAGTGGCCAAAATCTCCAGATCAGGGTCTCTATAGATGCAGGAGATGGTGGTAAGGTTAGTTTGGCAAAAACAGAATGTTGATAGTGCAAGCTTTGCAAATCTCCAGTTTTGGACAGAAAGAAACAGGGTTTAAAGCATGCACTTCAAAGCCTCCAATGAGCCCAATCTCCTGGACTTAAGAGTTTGGTAGGGAGGGCTACAAGTAGGAGAAATCTCAGGGTTACTAGAGCAAGGAAAAATAAGGTTGCAGTACAAATCATCAAATTGGACCAGAATGCAAAAGAGGCTGATCCACTCAAATTTTCCAAAGAACATCCCTGGGTTTTTGCTTGAAGATGAATTGCATGCATCCACTGACATCTCCAAACACTTGGAAGGATTTTTAGAAGAATATTTAAATGGGTTGTAGTGCAAAGGTGCTTACTGGACCAGATTGTAAAAGTTGGTGTAGAGCTCAAAATCTCCAATGGCCAGAAGGTATTCTTGCACAAAAGTGATGTGGAACCATCACCTAACATCCCCAAATTTTGGTGGAATTTTTAGAAGCATTTATCAAATGGTTGCAGTGCAAAAAGGAGCTCCAAATTTATGAAAGATCATTTTAAAAGAATTAAAACTTATGAAAAATAATTATGCAAATAAATCCACTGATAAAGGATTGATTTTATAAAGAGGGCACACAAGTCAAAAATACACTTTGAAGATTTTTCCCACAAGAGGCATAAATCCAAAACCACAAAAGGTAAAACTTGACAATTGGAAACGTTTTATTTCCTGGCAACATTTTAATAAATAAAAACAAGGCCAAAATTTTGGGGTGTCACAACACTACCCCCCTTAAGGAAAATCTCGTCCTCGAGATTTGTTAAAAACTATTCTGATCAAGAATTGTTTTGAAATAAAATTGTTTTTATCAAAGAAAACCTTCAATTTCCCAAAAACAAAATGGCTGCGGTGAGAGGGCAATAAGTGGTGCAAAACCACAGTGTGGTACACTGGTGTAGCGTGGAAAAATCCACTGTTAGGGAAAACGAGATATTTCTACGGGATACAGTAATTTAGAATAAATTCTAAATTACAAAAATATGCTGGTCGCACCCGAGAGCACAGTGCTCTCTCTGGCTGACAGGTGGGCCCAGGGCCCACTGTCGGCCTCTTCTCCTTCCTTCTCCTCCATAGCTGCTGGCAGGAGCTCGAGCCGAGGCTCTAATGGCGGAGGCAATGCCGGACTGGTATGTGGTCCTGGTGTGTGGAGGCTTGGCGGTGCTGCTGGGGTTCTCCGTGCTGCTGTGTGCGATGATCCTGGATGATCGTCGTGATGCTGCCGCACGAGTGTTAGCTCTTCGCGGTGGCGGCGATCATGTGGATTAGGCGCGGCATCGGGGCTGACTGCCGTCGGAGTGCCGGGACAGCTCGCGCTCGAATGAACACTCACAAATTTCTCTCACTGAGACTGTGGTGTCCTCGAGTGTGGTTAGATAGGCGCAAAAATGTGCTCAAGGATTTGTAACAGTGCTCGTGGTCGAGTGGTGGCTGCGGAGAGTTTGCTGTAATGATGTTGCGCGAATAAAAATCTATGTCGAGAAAATGCATATATACGCAGCAATAACTCGGGGAAGAGAAATCTCCTCGAAAACATGTTGCGAGAGAAGAAATAATTAAAACAAAACTAACAGCAGTAACACTGCTCAGAAAACAGGAACTAAAGAAAATCGGATCCGTTTGCACAAGGATTTTACGAACATGCTGCAACACATAAATACAAATACTGGGACAATAAATACATCGGAGGCGTTTACATGGAAAACGGTAAAAAGACAGGGTCCCGAGAAAACGCCTCTGGCACTGGGGCACACTCCTCTTCTGTCGGGGGAAGCGGGTTGACCAGTCGATGAATGCGTCCTTCTTGGTCAGGCCTCAGTGGTCTGCCAATAGCGATCCGAGGATTTAAATCAGCGAGGCTCTGGAGATAGCCCATTACTCGCTGAGTTAAATGCTCCTGAGCGATGACGTACTGGGCAAGGTTGGCCGGTACTGGATCTCTCTCAATGCGCCCACCGGGAAAAGATGCAACTTCTCCGGGTGCTGCACGACCCGGAAAATAATAGTACCCTCGCTCACTGGCATAGGGCACTGCGAATCGAAGGCGAGTGAGCGCCTCGTACGCAGCAGCTTCTATGGCCATCTGCGGAGTCGGCATGGATTTCCCCACGAAGGAGACTTCCGTTGGATCTTGGTTTGGGTATGCGGGAGGGATGTGCACCACTGCCCAATATTTCGAGGTGGATGGAGAGATCCTCGATTTGAGCAGCTCGTACTGGGGTGGACGGGTGGCACTCATAGTACTGCAGGTAAAGTCCCACAATAACTTGACAAAACTGCCCGGGGTCGCGTCTGGGGTTCTCAGATGAATACTGGGGGTCGACATGGCAAGGAATGGCTGTGAGTGCTGCACACAAAGGTGAGGGGTGCTTGGCAAGGTCACGGAGCGGCCTTTATATAGCACCGGGGCTGGGATATCTACCGGGGTGGAAGGTAACTGGCTGACGATCCTGTACTCGGGTCAAATCCACAGATATACACATCACATAAAGGTGACGCCTTACTGTGGGCGCTGACGGGGTTGGTCTAGGCAGCTGTGCCCGATATAAAAAAATGCAACTGTACACCAACGTACACATGCATAGCTACTACTCCAAAAATCAGAGCGCTCAAACAGACAGCATGCAACAAAAGCGATAGAAGGCCACACATTACAAAGCGCAGGAAAACTAAGGTTCGATACAACTTTGAGCGACTTAGTCTACTTCGTTAATGTCTAAGTGGGCTGGCCTTGCGGACGCCGATGCTTCTCCACGGTTCTCACCGTCGGGGTTTGCTGGTTGAGGCTGAGGTGCTGCAGGATCGGGAAGATGGTGATGACCATCCCGGGGGTTGTTGGCCCAAATCCCGTTCGAATGGGTTTCCAAAAGGCGACGAAGCGCTTCTGGGGTCACCAAAGTGCTCTGGTTGATGGCTGGCTCAGACCTCAAGGGATCGATCGGGTGTCTGAACAGCACGACTGGGTTGTTGGTGGCGGCCTCCGCTTCTCTCCTCGCTGGGGCTCGGCGAACCAGCTCTCCACGAGCTGCGATCAGATCAAGAGTGACCTGGTCGAACAGTTGTTCTGGTGCGCTTACATAGCGCACCAGATGCAACAGCGCAGGATCCGTCTCGTGGTCTCCGTTGGCAACCTGGGGCGGCCTACCATACCCGTCACGACTGGGGTAGTAGTAGAACGAGCGATAGTTAACTCTGGGCGACAAGTGCCGGAGTTGAACTATGGCTTCTCGGGCTGCCAGCTGGATGGCTTGTGGCTCGAAGGGAGTTGTCCTTCCAATGAACCTGTAGGGGCGTTCTGGCGACAGACCCCTACCGTAGATGTGCGCAGTGGCCCAGTACTGACGGCTCTCACCGTACATGGGTCCCTGGTACACAACACACTCAGGAGGCTCTTCTAACGCATAGGCGCGGCGGGTGAGGTTTGCGAGCACGGTCACAAAACCTCCAAGGTTGGTCGCTGTGGTCTCATTGTGGACAATGGGACCAGGCATTGTGGCTCGGTTTGGGGGAAAGAGGCTGTGTTGTGATTGAGGCTAGCGTGCCCTTTTTATAGGGAAAGGGGACGGAGTCTTTCCCCGCACGCTTGCGAAAGAGACAGGTTGGGTGTCGGTCACTGGCGCGTGATCGACGGGCTAGGCGGATAGGTTGGGCACCGTCCGCCGAAAAGGCCGTCGGGTCACTGTGGGGCTACCTTACGCGGGAAGCTTGACCGGGGTTAGGCTAAGGTCTGATGGTTTGGGTTAACCTAGGTTTATTGACCTGGCTAAGACAGGATTAGCCAATGCTCAGCCTGGCTCTGATACCAAGTCTGTCACGACCGGATTCTCAGGATATAAATTCCTAGAATTACGGCCTGTGAGCTCACCAGCCCCAGGATTACTGTTAGCTGATGAGGCACCAACTTGATACAAGGAAAATCCAAGCAAGTACAAAAAATATGTAGTACAAGACCATTCAGGCCTAGGAGTACAACATTTGGTTTCTAATGGTTGAGGGCGGAAGCGATTGGGTACATCTGTGTCTATGGGACTCCATTTCCCACAAGAACAGCTGACCAGGATAACTCCTATCTTCGCGAGGCTGCACACGTCAACGCGTAGGTTCCGAGGTTGTCACCGCGATGCTTAACTCCGAGCAAGGAATCTGGCCAAGACAATAGCCAGGGACAAGCCAGTGAGTACGTTTGAATGTACTCGCAAACATTAAGAACACGGGTATAATAAATCAAAAACATGCTCTGGATTAATATGTGATCACACGTCTGTCACGAATAGATACGAACACCAAGATGCACACGTGTGGTTAAAAAATGTACCAAAATAAAATACTGGGTGCCAAACGAGTGTCTGAAAGACTCCTCGAGCGGAAAATGCAGACTAGTAATACTGGTGCCAAACGAGTGTCTGAAAGACTCCTCGAGCGGAAAATGCGGAATAATAATATAGGTGCCAAACGAGTGTCTGAATGACTCCTCGAGCGGAAAATGCAGAATAGTAATACTGGTGCCAAACGAGTGTCTGAAAGACTCCTTGAGCGGAAAATGCGGAATAATAATACAGGTGCCAAACGAGTGTCTGAATGACTCCTCGAGCGGAAAATGCAGAATAGTAATACTGGTGCCAAACGAGTGTCTGAATGACTCCTCGAGCGAAAAATGCAGAATACTAATGCCGCAGTCGGGTGTCTGAGCGACACCACATAAAGGGCTTATAAGAGAATAATCACAATGAATATCCAGGAGGTAGAACCATCCCAGGGATACTCAATAATATAAGTAATATAAATGGTTAGTCCAAAATAATAAAGATCATAATCCATAGGTACCATAATCATAAACAATATTTAGTACAGTTGTTTCTCCATCCGAAAACCGATAATTTAGTCAAGTCGTATCTCCATCCGAATACCGCTACAGAGTTCTAGTTAAATTGTTCTCCATCCGAATACCGTTACCAGACTCAACTCAGTCTGTGGTCTTTACTCAAGGACATGACGATCCAACAGGATATATCCTCTGCAGAGGGAGTACCATTTTTCCACGAGTAACGGGATTACTCAGTCCCTCGGGACTAATTCCGTCTACGGTCTTTTGATTGAATACACGCCTGACCTGCACACAACAGCTTAACTCACCAGTGTCTGGAATCACCCACGACACCTGCCAAGCAAAACTCTAAGTGGGGAGGCTACAACCTCGACGTAGCATGGGATCACAAAATTTATACCGCGCGCAAACTGGGGAAGCTATCCCCTTCGGCTACAACCGAAACACCCATGCCCCCGGACCGAATGACAGGCTTTAATCCATGGCCATGGGACCCTCATCACGGCCTCTCTGTACGGTGTGTGCTTTGGAAAGGGGTTGACAACCTACTGAACCATACCCTGTCCCCTGCAGGGACAAGTGGTGGCACCGACAAAGAAGGAAGCTATTGATCAAGACTCGGTCTACAACCGACTCCGGTGGTCCAGGAATCCACCAACAATATTACCACTAGTGAAATAAATCACCACTCCTCGAGCCTCACCATGCTATGCCGGGCATACTCGTCTCGACGAGGGATTAGGGACAAGCTCGTGTCTACCCAAGACCACGACTTTCCCGGCTTCCTACCGGTGTGCATGAGAAGCTCACGAGGATGATCCAAATCAGTAGTGTATCTATTGCTGACCACAAAACAACTCCAAAGTGCACTCATGCACGAGACTATACCGATACATAAACTACCACATACTCCAAGTCACAAGGTGTTGTGATCGCATCAAAACACCTCAACAAAATATTATGCCAGAGTTCAGAAATGCTTGCCTTCAAGAGTATGCAAAGGATGTACTTATTGGAAGCTTTCCTTTTCCTCCAAAAATCCTATTTTGCAAAATACACAAATACAAATATTTCAAACACAGTACCAAAACCTGTCTCAAATATTTTTAAAATAAATCTTAAAATAAACTAGATGAAATTTGAGAGAGGTAGGAAAAAGAATCAACTCATTTGGAGTTTTATTTTAAAAGCTATAGCCAGTCAAAGTTTGGTCAACTCTATTTTTAAATAAAACCAGAAAAAGGAAAACGCTTCGAGGGAAATACACTTTTGCAGCAGAGAAACGTACGCGGGGTTTTGCGCCTTCACTTAAACAGAGAGAGGGCGGACGTGCGAGTCACTGACAGTGGGTCCAGAGGCTCCCTCTCCCTCCTTTCTCTGTGCCCGAACGGTGGCGAGGCTCCGGCGGTCGCCGGCGACGAACGGCGGCTCCTCGAGGGCATCTGCGGGCAGGGATGGGTTGGCTAGACCGAGGCGATCCTCTGGGTGGTTGTTGGGTCGGTGGAGGTGGAAGGAGTCGCTGGCGGCGAGCTCCGCGGCGGGGAGAAGCTACGGTGGTGAAGTGCTATTAGTGCTCCGGTGATCTCCGATCGAGCTTGGGTAGCTGGGCAGCTCCGCAAGGACCAGAGGGAGCGACTGGTGGTGCTGGTTGGGTGAGAGGGTGGCCGGTTGCGACGAATCGCACCGGAGCCTAGCGGCGGCCGAACTGGCCGGAGTTGAGGAGGACGGTCCTCTCCGGTCAATCTACGGCTAGGGGAGCTCTACGGGGAGTGTCCGATGTCGCCTGAATGCTCGGAGGGGCTCGGGGTTCCTTTATATAGGCGCTCGAGGTCGGACCGAGGCGGTAGAAGATAGGATCGCCGGCGACAGCCGTTGCTGTAGTTGCAGGGCATCGTGGCGGCGACGAACGCGTCCCGACGAGTGGGACAATAAGCACGGCCTGTGCTCTGAGGCAGCTGGCGCGCGCTGGTGGTTTGGGCGGCGCCGTCCACGGCGAAATCCGCTGCCGACGCCGGCGTGCTGCCAAGGGTGCGGCCAGCGGCGCAGCAGGGCGTCAGAGATACCGTGGAGTAGGGGGCGGCTAGTGCGCGGTTCAGCGATGCAGAGGGGGCCAGGGTCGGGTCGCGTCGAGTGCGGCAGTGCGGCGTGTCGGCGTAGTGCGCGCGCGCCCAGGGCACGCACGGCACCTGCTCGACGAAATGCCAGCACGCTCTAGAGCTCGAGGGTGGAGCTGGCACTGCACAGGATGGAAGTAGGGGTAGCAAGACACTCAGTGGACAAGGTGGATAGGTCAGGGGTCCAAGTCCACAATGCAAAACCAGAGAGCTTGCAAAAAATGACTGTGCACACCAGGTGTTCGACATAATGTCCAGTGCACTTAGGCAACTCTTGGAGTGGCCAAAATCTCCAGATCAGGGTCTCTATAGATGCAGGAGATGGTGGTAAGGTTAGTTTGGCAAAAACAGAAAGTTGATAGTGCAAGCTTTGCAAAACTCCAGTTTTGGACAGAAAGAAAAAGGGTTTAAAGCATGCACTTCAAAGCCTCCAATGAGCCCAATCTCCTGGACTTAAGAGTTTGGTAGGGAGGGCTACAAGTAGGGGAAAGCTCAGGGTTACTAGAGCAAGGAAAAATAAGGTTGCAGTACAAATCATCAAATTGGACCAGAATGCAAAAGAGGCTGATCCACTCAAATTTTCCAAAGAACATCCCTGGGTTTTTGCTTGAAGATGAATTGCATGCATCCACTGACATCTCCAAACACTTGGAAGAATTTTTAGAAGAATAATTAAATGGGTTGTAGTGCAAAGGTGCTTACTGGACCAGATTGTAAAAGTTGGTGTAGAGCTCAAAATCTCCAATGGCCAGAAGGTATTCTTGCACAAAAGTGATGTGGAACCATCACCTGACATCCCCAAATTTTGGTGGAATTTTTAGAAGCATTTATCAAATGGTTGCAGTGCAAAAAGGAGCTCCAAATTTATGAAAGATCATTTTAAAAGAATTAAAACTTATGAAAAATAATTATGCAAATAAATCCACTGATAAAGGATTGATTTTATAAAGAGGGCACACAAGTCAAAAATACACTTTGAAGATTTTTCCCACAAGAGGCATAAATCCAAAACCACAAAAGGTAAAACTTGACAATTGGAAAAGTTTTATTTCCTGGCAACATTTTAATAAATAAAAACAAGGCCAAAATTTTGGGGTGTCACACAGTAATAGTGAGAACACACCCGTACATCGGCCTCGTGTCAATGTCAGCGTCAGCGGCATCGCCCCTGATGCACACCACAGAGACAGGGCGGCGGCCTGCACGGGCCTCGCCGGTGCCCACGATCAAGAGGAAGACGCTGTCGTCCTCCTCCGAGATTAGCAGGTGGCGGTGATCCTCCAGCGACTCCGGCATGGCGAACGGGTAGCACGTCTGGTACTTGATGTTCGTCGCCGCGGGCCAGTAGTGATCGATGGACGCCTGCGTGAGGTGATGCACAACGTCCGCCGGCGAGCCCCAAAACGGCATCGGGCACTCATAGCAGTAGACTAAGGGTCCTTGGAGGCATCGACCAGGCCATCCATGAAACAGGTGTGGCTGTAGGGGACGTTGCGCCAGTTGAATATATGAGCAAGTTACTACGAGATTTAGTCCCAATAAGCACAAAATAAATCATGACGCCTATAACAGAGATTAAACTAATCATGTGGACTAGCATAGAGATGAACAGATCGAATCTAGGACACAGACTAGAAACATGATTTCTACCACGATTTCGAACAGGAAGGACAGAAACACATACGGTGCAACGGGAGCAGCACCGTTGGCGTTGAGGTTGTAGCCCATGTCGTTGAGGAAGAGGTTGCCGAGGTCGGGGAAGAAGTCGTCGTCGGTGAAGTCATCGCTGCCAGCCGTCGCGCGAGTGCGCTCCCCAAATTTCAACAGCGCTCGCCGAATGCAGCGCAGGAGGGAGTGGCTGTAGGGGACGCTGCGGCCGCCGAATGGAGCGCAGGAGTAGCACACGAAGCAGTTGATGGTGCTCGTCCCTAGTCTGTATCTCTACTCTTATCTCTATCTCTACAACTCTTCTTTCTTTTTGATAATATACTAGTAGCTGTCAAATTGAATAGTACTGCACCGCCCGCTGCACACCCGGCTGAACACACCTCCTCGCCTCCATAGAACGCCTCCATTAAACCCGCATGCAAACCGAGAAGCCTACTCCGGCCCATGGGAGGAAATTTGCCGGTAGCCGTTGGAGAATAATAGAGTCACGTCCAATCCATTTGAGTTAATTGCGTGTATGATTCTCCCTCTATAAAAAGTTAATTGCATCCTTAATCTTGTACTCCCTCTCTCAGTTTACAAGGCATTCGCGTACCCCTAGGTCTTCAATTTGACCAACCTAATAGATGTCATATATTACAAAAAACATACCAAATATAAACTTTAGATGTTCTAGTTTTAAATGGTATAATTTTTGTGTTATATAGTTTATATTATGGTGATAAAATTGACAACCTAGGTATAAGCGCAGGACTTGTAAACTGAAATTGAGGGAGTATTCCAAGTACTCTATGGGTTCCATTGTGAGTACAGTGTACATGACTTGCAGGCTGGCTACAGATTCGTACAGGAAGTTAAAAAGAAACAAATCCATCCTTAATCTTGTATTCTAAGTACTTTGTGGGTTCCACTCCCAGTACAGTAGCGAAAGAAGTATATATTAAAAAATCTAAAAATCTAAAGTTTAGGACAAAATTCGAACTCAAGTCATCGCGCTGCGAGCATCCGGCCCGGACCAGTACACCAGCTGTTCGTTGCGGATGATGCAAGAGATAAACCTTTATAACAATGAGCCCGCCCGTTGCAACGGATCCAAAGTAGAATAATACATATTCACAAATTTGAAAGAAAACTGTTTAGTTTTGATATACATGTCACTAAAAATATCTTATGTTTCACTCCAAATATATTCTTTGGGCTGTTTTGATGAGGTAAGGGAGGAATGTGGTTGGTTTCAAGATACTAAGGGGTTTTGTGTAAATTAGAGCACAGAAGTGGGAATTCTTGCAAAAGGCCACTACTTACATCACAACCGTTAGATGTAGATCCAATGGTCAGAAATGGCGGATGGCAGACACACCATCATCACGAACTGAGTCCTTGGGAATAGGCGAGTTTTAAGGCGAGTGGGGAGGCGCTTGATATACACTGCCTTTATAAGGAGATAAGGACTCCCTTTCTTCACCCACGCCTTCTCTCTTTCTCTGCCCTTCCATTCTCGAGCTGCAGCACCAAGGTCCTCATCTTTTCTGCCTCAAGAAAGCACTCAACCATGTACGGATCTGGAGCGGAAGGCAAGTGGATGGCCTCCTCCGTCAAGGAGAAGGACATCACTAAGCTTTGGGAGGCCGGGTATCTGGCGAAAGAAATCGCCCACCGCCTTCCGACCAAGGGGCAAGTCATCCTCACCCCAAAAGCCCAATGAGAGGGTGGTGTTCATCCCCCATTTCGTTTGCGGGTTAGGGTTTCCTCTCCACCCTTACGTCCGCGGACTCATGTTCTATTATGGGCTAGATTTCCATGATCTAGCCCCGAACTCCTTCCTCAACATCTCGGCATTTATTGTCGTGTGCGAGGCCTTCCTCCGCATTCCTCCCCACTTCATACTATGGCTCAAGATCTTCAACGTGAAGCCGAAGGTGGTGGACGGCCAACACGCGGAATGCGGAGGTGCCATGGTGAGCAAGATGCCCAACGTCACATGGCCCAAAGGTACGTTCATGGAGACCGCCAAGGAGTGGCAGAAACTGTGGTTCTATATCACAGAGCCCCGCGACGCCACCTGGGCCACGGCTCCCGAGTTCAAATCCAGAGCTCCAATGCGGCTCACCTCCTGGATAGAGAAGGGCCCGAATTGGTCTTCATCGGATGAACTCATAGCGCTGCAAACGCGCATCCAAATCATGGTGGATAAAAACATCAAGCTCGTCAACGTGATCCAGGTGATGCTAGTTCGCCGGATCCTTCCATGCCAGAGCTGAACATGCCCTTTATGGGAATTTGATCCGGAGAAGCACTAGACCTTGGAAAGGCTCTTCGGAACTACTCACGAAGATGTCTGGAAGTTGCTCTTTAAGGGAAATGAGACGCCGCCGGCCATAGACTCGGACCGCGGGCACGATCTTGCCCATCCTGCCAGTGTGGTAAGTCTTTCACGTCTCAAGGTGCATCCTCTACTTGCTTGTTCAATGAAGATATCTAAAACTTCACTGTTTATTATTTTTCAGGCATGGACAGAGAAAGCGGACCAGATTCGGTGTCCGGCTCCGCTACCCGAGGAACCAGTCATCCCGCTCCTGGTGAAAATGCTGGTTCCGGCGCCTTACAAGGCGCCGGAGAAGAGGGCCAAGAAGAAGGCCAAGGGGGTCCGGAGTGGCCCCCGCCGCAAGGGAGCTTCGGACGTGTCGTCCGAAGACAAGACCCACTCCTCCACCGCCGAAGACGATGATGAGGAGGAGGAAGAAAGCAACTCTCCCCCAGATGGGGAAGGAAGAAGTGGGCGGCCTCCACAAATCTGGTGGCGGAGGTGCCCAAGAGGGGGAAGGGCCCTCTTGCGGATAACTCCGCGTGGGACGTCGACAGCAGCCCAGAGCGACACCCCCGAACCAAGCCCCTGGCCGCATCATAAGTACTAAAGAACCCGTATACATCCATGTATCCAGCCTCTCCACTTCATGGTATTAACATGTTAAATTATGCTATTGCAGTCCGGCCCATGACAGCTCCCTGCGATCCTCATCAGGAGGTTCGCTGGATTCGAAAGCAATGGCCAGCGAGTCACCGCTGGCCACTCAGTCTCCCATGGCCAAGGGTGATGACGAGGTGTTGTGCCAAAGGACCTTCCCAGACCAAGGAGAGGTTCAGGAGACCGTCAGGGTGGCGCCAGAGGGCGAAACCTCGGCCGCCGGACACATGGGGGGACAGATCCCCATGGAGACTGGCGATGGGGGCCATCTTCAGTTCGGCTCCCAACCGAATATGGTTCCGAAGACCTATACTGCTCCGGAATCCGCCGAGCAGCCTCCTTCGAGAGAAGGAGGTGTGCCTATCCCGCTGGTGACCTCTGTCCAACTAGAGGCACCGGATAATCTGCTAGAAGGGCTTCGAGGCGGTTCCATTGTGGAGGAACACCGTGTCCTTATGGGTACGGTGATTGAGAGGGTTCAGTCCATCAAGACTGGACTGATCGAAGCCTGCGGCAGCCTGCTGACAGGCTTTGAGGTAAGTAACACAAAAGAAAAAGTCCTAGTATAGATAGTAGCCCCTGAGACACTGTCCGGTGTTCGGAAAGAAAAGCCGGACAGAGGATCAATTTATTTTCACAGTAAACTAACAAAATATGTCTTATGTGAATAAGCAGGCATCGTTGCTGGCCGCGACCTCTCATGCAGCAGAGGTCACCGGACTAAATCAAAGTCTGGAGCGGGCCGAAGAAGAGCTCGGCCGTGTAAAATGGCAGCTGGAAGACAAGCAAGGTATGTTGTGACTTGCTGTATATTCGGAAAAAATGAACGAATTGTATTGACCGTAGTGCCATGATATTGGTAGGGGCGGCGACTGAGGTCGAGGTCCTTAAAAAGGCCCTGGCCGAGGCTGAGAAGAGAGCTGCCATGGAACAAGCCGCTCGTAAGAATCACGAGGCCAGGCTGAATGAGGTCCAGCAAGAGCTCCAGGATGCCGTGAAGAAATGCGAGACCTTGGAGCGCGATGTTTCGGCTCAAGAGACCGAACTCGCCAAGGCTCGCCAAAGCGCGGAAGCGGCCTGGTTTGAAGCCCAGGGCGCCCTCCAGGAGATCCAGGAGGCCAAGAAGATCGCGGCAGGTAAGGCGTTTAGTATGCAAAGCAAGTATGTGGAGAAGAAGTATCTCTTACTAACCCGGATTTGGAGTTCTCCAGGGGCGTTTGTGGATCTGCCCCGCAGTGTTTTTGCCGCCGCGGAATTCTTCCGAGCCGAAGAGGGAAGATCAACGGAGAAGCTGTTCTTGTCACAATACCTTGCGATCAGCTAAAACAGTTGGTCGAGCTGCATAGGGTGGCCGAACTGGCCATGAAGGACTTAATAATCTAGCCGTGGCATGCCGAAGCTATACCCAGCAGCTACTTCAGGCTCGTGAAGCGGCTGGTGAATGCCTGCCCTCGGCTAGATGTCGTCAAGCGGTCGACCTTCATCGAGGGCACGCGCATGGCCTTCGCCCGCCCGTCAAGGTGTGGTGGGCGAAGATGGACGCCGTCAAGCCTGTGACCGAGAGACCACCTGAGGGCAAGGAGCACCGCACGCCCGAGCGGTATTTCGAAGACGTCCTGGAGGGGTCTCGTATTGTGGCGACGCAATGTGCGCAAGACATTATTTTCGAATGAATACATTCATGTTATCTCTACCTTGTATAATGAAACAAAGTCGTTTATGTAATATAATGTTTGTTTAAAAGAAATTACCTCCTGTGCGGCCGTGTTTTGTGAAATCCGAGAGTTGGCCAGTCGTCGGCTTCTGCCCCCACGTAGGTAGTACGGGGGTGTTTGGGATGTAATCTAAACACTCTTGATCCAATTGTTTGGTCCTTGAAGGAGGTGTTTAGCGCAACGAACCAGGCAATCGGACTATACGGCTTTAGCACCTCACTTAGCCATAGGAGTTTGACAATAAAAATATAGGCGCAGCCCCTAGTACCCGAACTAGGATGTTGTAAACACCTGATCGGGTAAGTACCGAACCCGCGCGTAGTGCGGAAAAAATATAATGATTTAAGACCTCCGAAGAGCTGACGGGCTCTCACCGCATCATGATAGACAGTTTTCGGCTTTCTCTACTGAGGTGTTCACCCGTGTAAACCATGGCACAATCGCAGTTGTCCTCCCTTTACTACCCTTGCCGATATAACGGAACGTAAGGTAGCAAGCACAGGAGCCGGGCAACCCAACTATTGACCAAAGACATGATTCTGAGCCAATGCATATAGTGCTAAATTCAGGGTGCTGAACAGTACTGTAAAAAGTGCTCGGACTTTGTTGCCGTATTATGCGGCGCTATGAAGCCCCTGGCAAATTAAAATGTACCAAAGTGTACGGGTGCTATTTGATGGAGTTAAGAAAAGGAAAACAGGAAAGAAGAAAGGGTAGTATGCTTAGGGCCACAGAATTTGGGTTGCGAATAGTTTCCATTATAATCTGATTAATACGTCAAAGCGCATTCATACACATAGTGCAATAAGCAACAGGCTATTTAACATGCCACAACCAAGGGAGAGCTGCGTGTGGGTCCTGGAAACAGGTAAAGTGATCGTTAAAGAGACCACCTGGAAATTCCCCTATCCGTCTGTGGTTCTTGCCATCTTGGTCTATTTATCCTTCGAAAGGACGGGTGATCAGGCCAACCGGGAAGCCTTGTGGAAAAGAAACCTGAAAAGGAGAAAAGAAGAGAAGAAACAATGAAAGTATGTGTGTCCGGGGACGGTCGAGCCGTATTGTGGATCACAAACCAGTTATGCCTCCGTCTATGGCCATGGTATTTTAAGTGTGTAGTTATGTACGCGCGGTACGAATGCCGCCACTTGCTCGAGATTGAGACGAATGCCAAATTGCTAGTCGAGCTCTTGACGAGCCGAGATGTCCTGCTGCAGAATAGTTTGGACTCTCTTGACAGTGTCCGGGAGCTCGGCCGCCGAATTAAGGTTCTGCTTGCAAAGGCCGCTCTGTACTTCTGCTGCTAAGGCAGCAGTGTGCTCCTCGGTGCGGAGGGAGCGTTCCGTGTTTCCATTAACTGTTATGACGCCGCGTGGTCCGGGCATCTTGAGCTTGAGATAAGCATAGAGTGGCACCGCATTGAATCGAGCAAATGCGGTCCGTCCAAGCAGTGCATGATAACCGCTGCGAAAGCGGACGATATCAAAGATTAACTCTTCACTTCTGAAGTTGTCTGGAGATCCGAAGACGACCTCTAGTGTGATTGAGCCTGTACAGCGGGCCTCTACACCTGGTATGGCTCCTTTAAAGGTTGTCTTTGTGGGCTTGATCCGTGATGGATTAATGCCCATTTTGTGCACTTTATCCTGATAGAGCAGGTTGAGGCTGCTGCCACCGTCCATGGGGACTCGTGTTACATGGAATCCATCAATTATTGGGTCAAGGACCAGTGAGGCTGAACCGCCGTGACGGATACTGGTCGGATGATCCCGACGATCGAAGTTGATCGGGCATGATGACCATGGATTAAATTTTGTTGCGACTAGCTCTATCGCATAAACGTGCCTGAGTGCGCGCTTGCGCTCCCTCTTGGGGATGAGGGTAGCGTATATCATGTTCACCGTTTTGACCTAAGGGCGAAACTTCTTCTGCCCCCTTGTGTTCAGTGGCCGGGGTTCCTCGTCGTCGTCCTTGCTTTGCAATCCCTTCTCCTTGCTTTCGGCATTTCACTTGTCAGCCTGTTTAAAAACCCAAAAATCTCTGTTGGTGTGATTGGCTAATTTGTCTGGGGTGCCACGAATCTGGCACGGACGGTCGAGTATGCGGTCCAAGCTGTATGGTCCCTGGTTGTTTCTTTTATATGGCTTCTTCCGCTGACGGGACTTGGAGCCACCGAATCCGGCGTTGACTGTCGTGTCATCGGTATTGTCACCATTGCTTCGATGTTTGTGCCGATTGCATCGGAGCTTGCCATTGCTGTTTTTGACCTTGGAGGTGCCCGCTTCGCTTGCCGTGTTTTTGCTACGGGCCAGCGAACTATCCTCACCCGCACAAAAGCGGGTCATGAGTGTCGTGAGGGCTGCCATGGACTTTGGCTTTTCTTGGCCAAGGTGGCGGGCGAGCCATTCGTCGCGGATGCTGTGTTTAAAGGTCGCTAGCGCTTCGGCGTCCAGACAGTCGACGATCTGGTTCTTTTTAGTTAGGAACCTAGTCCAGAATTTCCTGGCTGACTCTCCGGGCTATTGAACTATGTGGCTTAAGTCATCGGCATCTGGTGGCCGGACATATGTACCTTGGAAGTTGTCGCGGAAGGCGTCTTCCAAATCCTCCTAGCTGCCAATAGAGTTTTCAGGCAGACTATTTAACCAGTGCCGAGCTGGCCCTTTGAGTTTTAACGGGAGGTATTCGATGGCGTGGAGGTCATCTCTGTGGGCCTTATGGGTATGGAGAAGAAAATCCTCGATCCACACCGCGGGATCAGTTGTTCCATCGTATGATTCAATATTCATGGGTTTAAACCCTTCTGGGAATTCATGCTCCATTACTTCGTCAGTGAAGCAAAGAGGGTGTGCGGCGCCTCTATATCGGGCCATCGCGACGTAGCTCCGGTGGAGTCCGTCTGCGGTTCTCGGCCCGAGCGTGACTAGGCTTGTCACGTCCGAATAGATAGCCGTCGACGCGTGTCGGGTCGCGTCCTCGCGATCTGTAGATCGATCTGGTATGTCCTGCTCTACTGTCCAGGTCCTGCCGAAGGTCATATGTATAACCCCGAGCTGTTTTATCTCTGCCTTTACGGCGAGGTGGGGCGGGCTGGTGTTCGGCTTGAGTTGCCACTTTGTCCCGACCACGTGGTGGTCGGTCAGCCGCATTGCGCGATGATGGTACGCGCTCCGGCGCCTCATCATCAAACTGAGGTAGCAATTTGCGCTTCGGGTAACTTTTGGCTGGGCGCTTAAGGCCGTATTCTTCGGCTGCCAGGACATCGGCCCATCTATCGTTGAGCAGATCTTGGTCAGCTTGAAGCTACTGCTGCGTCTTTTTCAGGCTCCTTGCAGTGGCTATTAGCTGGCGCTCAAAGCGCTCCTGCTTGAGAGGTTTCTCAGGCACGATAAAATCCTCGTTGCCAAGGCTCACCTCATTCTCGGAGAGTGGAAGATAAGTACTGTCCTTCGAGTCGTCATTTATGGCCTGTTCATCAGGGCTAAGTTGCCCATCTTCCCGATCGTCCTGTTCGGCAGTTTGTTCGTCGGGATCTTCTATGTCTTCGGCACCGTCCGGAGTGTTATCGTCTCCTGTGCCGGTGTTGCTGTCTTTGCTGCGGCGAGATTTAGAGCGGCGCCGCTGACGCCGGCGCTTTGGTTGTATCTTAGGAGGCTCATCCTCAACTGGATTTTCCTTGTCCTCACCGTTATTCTCTTTTGGTGCATCCACCATGTATATGTCATATGAGGAGGTGGCCGTCCATCGTCTGGTGAACGACGGGTTTTGGGCCTCCTCTTCTCCGGTATCGTCGTCCATACCGTCGATGTCTTCGGAGCCGTAATCATGCATCTCGGTTAGGTCCTCGACAGTGGCTATGAAGTGGGCAGTGGGTGGGAAATGAAATTCTCCGTCATCAGCCTCCAGTTCGAACCGGATATAATTCGGCTGAGAGTCCCCCACAAAGAATAGGGTTTTTAATGAGTTTAGCACGTCGCCCAAAGGCGAGTGCCGGAAGATGTCCGCAGAGCTGAATTCGACGATTGATAACCGATCAAGCTCGACGTACGCGGACGCACAATGTTCGGAACCTGTAGCCGGAGACGAGTCCATGGTTCCGGTGACACAGATGTCACTTAAAGTTAGGTCTATGTGCAGCTCCAATGCCGCTGAGTCTGCGGCTTCCATGGCGGGGTTGAGCTTCCCGTCCTCAGATGGCGCGATCTGCTCCGGATCTAAGGCCAGAGCAGTTACAGGTGCTATCTCCTGGGTATGATCCGATGATAGATTTAAGTCATGTTCATCGTGGTGACGGGGAGCGGCTGCCGTGGCCTCGAATCCGTCGAAGATCAAGTCTCCGCGGATATCTGCGACGTAGTTTAAGCTCCCGAATCTGACCTGACAGCCAGTGGCGTAGCTATCGATCTACTCCAGATGGCCAAGTGAGTTGGCCCGCAGTGCGAAGCCGTCGAACACAAATATCTATCCGGGGAGGAAGACTTCTCCTTGGACAGCATGGTTGTTGATGATTAAAGGGGCCATTAAACCTTTTGAGGACGGCATAGTGGAACTCTCAATGAAAGCACCAATGTTGGTGTCAAAACCGGCGGATCTCGGATAGGGGGTCCAGAACTGTGCGCCTAAGGTCGATAGTAACAGGAGACAGGGGATACAATGTTTACCCAGGTTCGGGCCCTCTCTATGGAGGTAATACCCTACTTCCTGCTTGATTGATCTTGATGAATATGAGTATTACAAGAGTTGATCTACCACGATATCGTAATAGCTAAAACCCTACAAGTCTAACCTGTATGACTATGTCTATGATTCTTGGCCTCAACGGACCTAGCCCTCCGGTTTATATAGACACCGGAGGGATCTAGGGTTACATAAGATCGGTTACAAATAAAGGAATCTTCATATTTGGACGCCAAGCTTTCCTTCCACGCCAAGGAGAGTCCCATCCATACACGGGTAGAGTCTTCGGCCTTTGTATCTTCACAGCCCATCAGTCCGGCCCATGTCCAATAGGCCGGCGCTCGAGGACCCCTTAGTCCAGGACTCCCTCAATCCCCTAAACATAAATAAGTAAATAAATAAAGCTAAATGTTCATGCACAAGTTCTTTAAATTCATGATTTTACAGGAGGATATTATTTCCTATGATAGTGTTGTTACATTCAGTCGATATTATTCTTAGGCAAAGATAGCGACCGGTCTTCTTTCTCCCACCATTTTCTTCCTGCAACCAGCGAACCCATGCAAATCGTAGTCAGTCTCGTAAATAGTTCCGGTCCATTTTTATTTTTAATAAGAATGTACAACCCAGCCCAGCACATTGGCGACAACACTTTATCCTCCACCTTGGTGCGCTCGCCGCGGCGCCGCCGTCCGGCCCTGTCAATATAGTGAATCGGGAGAGGACTGTAGTTGTGAGTATGACAGTACGGACCCACTAGGTCCACTCCCAAACACAAGCAAGCGCCTCTTTTACTACTCAGATGCACCCCTCGTTTTTTACTCTAATCCACACTGCTGATATCTGGAACCCACATCATTTTCAACGTATAGTCAATTAACGATAGAATTGCACAACTTTTTCTTAGGCTTTGTTCGTAGGAGCAGGCTATAAAGTGGGTTGTTTGGTCTCTATGGCCCATCTAACAACATGACCAGCCCAGAAGTTTTTAAAACTAGGTAGCCCACTATTTCTTTTTGAAGAATACCCAAGCTAGGCCTTTTTGTTTTCTCTGACTTACTGGGCTGCAAATCTTTCAAGACGACGAGGGATGCATTCCGGCCTTGCCAAAGAGTATGGTCAGTATCTGTTAAAACTAATATCAAAGGGGTTGAAAGTTCCAACAAAATTATAGCAAATGGGAAATTAGTTTCTTTTTTTGTTTTTGTTCTTCACTAATATTTTATATTTCATTGGATTTTAACATGACATAGTACTAATTTATTTTTAAATTTGTTTTAGTATGGCTACTAATTTTTGGATTAAGAATATTTTGTTCCCTGGTAAAAATTTGCGAATTTTCAAAATTTCGCACATTTTTAGTTCATTTTTTAACCCTGGTACTGACGAGAAAATGGGCATCAATTCTAAAAATGGAAAATGGGCTGCAATAAATTCCATATGATTTAGAATATGAGTAAAAATTATAAAAATAATAGCAAATGGGTTGTACACGCCATAGATTTCGAGGCTGACTTGCTTATGCAAGGCTTTGTCAGTCAACACACGATTCTAGCAGCAGTGACTGTTGGATGTCCATCCAATGGCCGACGTGCTTCTTCAATATTTGATCTTCCTGCTCCAACCGCCTAAACCAGCACCGATGGGACTGCCTGCTCCCTCCTCTTGTGGCCTGCTATGATGCCATGCAGGCTTCACTGGCCCACCCTACTCCCTCCGTTGGCCTGGCCGCACGCAATCAACTGCCTCCTTATTACGCGACAAAAAATGATTCCTCCCACTAACATATGGGGCGCACCGGTACGGAGGCTGACCCGTGGGCCTACTAAGTTGACGCGTATGCAGGGCTTTGTCAACTTAGTCAACAAACGTTTCTAGCAGCACAGACTGTTATAATTGAATCGAACGGTCCTACTGCTTCTTCAATCGCCGCTGCTCTTGCACCAGCCGCCCAAACCAGTGCCGGCAAGACCGCCTGCTCCTGCCTCCAGTGGCCGGCTGTGCTGCCGTTGAGGCCTCACCGCCCCCTACTACTCCCACCGCTAGCCAGGCCCTATGGCAACTGCAGCCTCACACCGCAGCCGAACCAGTGAACCCTCGTACTCCTCTCCGCGTGGGCATCCACTGCTGCGTCTTCCCCGGCTCCGGGTCGTCCCCTTCCTAGGTCTCGCCGTCGTCCACCGCCTTGGTGCTCTTAGCACGGCGTGGTCAATGTGGTCAACGAACGACTTGCATCGGAAGAGTACTATACGTGGAGAGGCTGCCAGCTGGGTCCACGGCCGCAGCAAGGAAGTGCCTCCATATTACATGCAAAATAATGATTCCTCCACCTGACAGTAGGGACCCACCGGACGGGCCATCGTATTTCGCGAAAAAAGCGTTTCCCCCCTTACTGTTGGGAGCCACCAGCTACATCTTCACACGCAAGGAAGTGCCTGACAGTCGGGACCCACCTGGTCGAAGCGTACGTAACGTTGTCATTCTGGTCGCGAACATGTACGTACATATGATCGGTCGGTGTGTAGACTGCAGGCTGCCGCGATGAACGGATGCCATGTAAGGAACGACACGTGTCATAGTATAGGCGCACACGTGTCGTAGTAGAGGTGCGCACGTAGCATGTACACGTAGGTATAGTCAGGGTGCAAGAAAGTAAATACAGCCACGTACGTACATACAGGCGGGGTCTCGAACGCCTACTCTCGCATACGTACGGCCAGGGCTCGTGTACATGGCTGGGTCGGAATAGAGAAACTGCATCGTCGTGTTCATCGGGAGCCAACCGGATTGGACGGAACAGCAAATCAAAACGAGGCCTTGCGCACCGCAGAACGGAGGAAACTGCCTTGTGTTCGACCAGCCACGGTCAAAACGGGATCCTGTTCATCGGGAGGGGTCTGGCGTACCGCAAAACAGAGGAAACAGACTTCTCTTGGACCTCCTACGGTCGAAACAGGGTCCTGTTGATCGGGAGGGGTGTGGCGTACCGGAAAATGGAGGAAACAGACTTGTGTTGGAGCACTACGGTCGAAAGGGGGGTCTTGTTCACCGGGAAGGGTGTGCCGTACCACAAAATAGGACTCCACGGGATATTGTTCATCTCCACCGTCGACTGCCTCCACGGGCTACAATTCATCCACCATCGACCTCCTCCAGCCTCCACCTGTGACTGTTCATCCACGGGCTCGTGTTCATCCAGCCTCCACCGCTCGTCCACCGTCTACTATTCAACCAGCCCTCTCCACGGGGTCCTGTTCAACCACCCCTCCATGGGCTACTATTCATCCAGCCCTCTACCGGCTACTGTTCAACCAGCCCTCCACGGGGTCCTGCTCATCCACCCCAACCGGATCGATTGGGGTCCTGTTGTGACACCCAGAATTTATTTTGGATTTCTCAAAAAAAAATATTTGACTTGAGGGAGGTGATTTAAATTTTTCTTCAAAAGAACCCTCCCTTTCAAAATATTCTTTTTATGGCAAGAGTTTTATTTGGATTCACCCAAGACTTGTTTTTGGTCTTGGAGTTTCTTGCTTTTTATTTGGACTCAAACCAAAATGCTTTTCACTTGAGAAAAATGTCTTTTGAAGATTTCTTTGAAAATACTCTATAGCTTTTGGAATAATCCTTTACCACATTCAACAAATCTCTCTTGCCATGGCCTTAGTGCAAATCCACTCTCATAAACCTTCCCTCATCTTTGGATCATGATTTGCATCAAATCCAGCAAGTTGAACCTCTCCATATGTTTATTTTCCATTTAAATCCTATCAAAACAATTTCTGTCTTCTATTCTAGCCCTTGGAGATTTACAAAGGAGCTACCATTTCTGTTTTGATTTTTGCCCCCAAACCAATTTCCCTTCCTAGTCCTTTGAACCCTCAACCAAGATCCATGAAGATCCACTGGTCTTCAGTTCAAATACTTCAAACTATACTGGCTGCAAGTTTGGACCAGATTTGTCAAATTTGATGAAATTCATTCAATTCCTTCTCCAAAAATTCTGAGTAAAATCAGGCAGCCTCTGGGTGCATTGAGAGGTCACCTCACCAAGTCCCAGCCCCAGGAAAATTTTCCTTCATGCCAAATCATTCTATCGAACACCTGCAGAGCATTGTCAATGTCAAGTTCAGAGATTCAGAGATACAGTTCAGTGGTCTACTGTCGTTTTCTTCAGAACATGTTGTCGATCTCGACAGTGCCGCGTTGGCGCCTTGCTCCCCGTCCCCTCCCCCTTGTTCCTGCACCGCACAAGCGCCTGGATGTTTGCGGGCGTCGGCGACGTGCTAGAGGAGGTGCGCCGCCCCGTGACCGACGCCAGCGGCGGCTTTGCGGCCGCCAGAGAGAGGCGCAGCGTAGACGGCGCCACCCAGCGCCGCCCAAGCCACCGGAGGCCGCCGCGTGGCCACCCACTCCCCCGTGCGCGCTGCCACTCTCGTCGTGAACCGCTGAGCGCGGAGCGCGCTCTCTGCCGCCGTTGTGCCCGTGCGGCCACCCCACCGTGGACCGGCGCCATTACGCCACGACCGACCAGGATTAGCAGGGGAACGGCACCAGTACACCTCACTGATGCTGCCTGGCCACCTAAACCCCTCGCCAATCCACTGCCTCGCCGTAATTGCTCGCCGGAGCAACCCCGTTCACGGCCACCC
The DNA here is from genome assembly GCF_018294505.1 of Triticum aestivum. Taxonomy (NCBI): domain Eukaryota; kingdom Viridiplantae; phylum Streptophyta; class Magnoliopsida; order Poales; family Poaceae; genus Triticum; species Triticum aestivum. The sequence goes on from NC_057814.1 coordinate 349,002,406, forward strand.
CCCTCGATCCGCCTATAAATAGAGGCCCCGAGCTTTGACTCAAGCCCACACCACCTCTGCACTCCACCAAGACCCTGCCTAGCCACTGGAAGAGCCCCGAGGAAGTCTCCTTCCTCAACTCCGGCCGCCGCGACCCGCCACGGGATCCAGCTCGATTCACTCCCGTGCGTGCACCTCTAACCCCCAACTCCTGCCAGTAGCTTCCCTATGCATCCACTCTCCTGACCCGCGCTTCAATTCGGAGTTTGCAGCACCCACCGGAGTTCTCCACCATCACCCGAGCCGCCGTCCGCCGGAGAAAGTGTCGCCGTCGACGTGGTGCTCTTCGTCGGTCAAGTCCACCTCCCACCGACGCGGAAGGACATGCTGAAGCTCTTGGTACACTCCGATCTCCCTGTCTCGCCGTGGTTCGACGCCGGCGACCACCGCAGTCTTCGGGCGCCGGCGAGCTTTTTTTAAACCTGACATGTGGACCCCCCCTGTCAGCCTCTATTCTTTTCTCCCTCGAAACGTTTTCTGTTGGCGCCTTCGGGCAAATACGTCTTCCCTTTGAGCTGGCGCGTTTCTTTCCGAAGCATTTTCTGTTTTCTCAGTTTAGCCCCTGGAACTTTTCTGTTTCATTACAGATGAGTCCCTCGACAGAAACCTTTATAACTTTTTAATAAAAAGTGATTTTTTAGTGATTCTTTTTCTGACAGTCTTAATATTTTGTCTAGTTTTTTATGGGATTTATTTGGAAAAATTTTGGAACAACTTTTATGCACGCGTTGGTTTTCACGTTAGTATGCATTTTTCGTTATGCCGTAGGTTCCAGAAGAGGTGACGGAACCGCGAACTTCGCCGAGCTAGACTCCGACTTCTCCGAACCAGGCAAGCATGTTTGAACGTTTGATATGATAGATGCTTTGCATGTTTGCGTGAGAGGTTGTGCGTGGCATCCGAGTGTCGGTGAGTACCTCGTTGCTTGTGAGGCAACTACCCATATGTTCCAAAGTTGCGATGATCTCTGGTGAGAGATGGCCTAATCATGTGGTGACATGAAGGGCAGCAAGGTGGTACTGTTGTAGCATACCAGCTTTGCGTCATCCGACTAATTCCGACGTTAACGTGGACGGAGTCACGTTATCGTTCTTTTCCTTTCTGTGCTACCACATGTTTCTTTTGCCAGGATGCAGTTTAGTAAGTTGGTAACCTCTTTCCGTGTACACACCAAACAGAGGGGCCGGGATGATGGTTCCATGGCCCTGAATTAAAGCCAGTCATCCGGTCATGGGGCATGGGTGTTTCCGGTTGGGACCGAGAGGGGGGGCACCCCCTTAGAGCGCGCGTATAGAAATTTGATCCCATGCTACGCGAGGTTGTAGCCTCCCCGTCTCAAGGTTTTTCTTGAACGTTGCCGAGGGTGATCCCTGGCTTCGGAATGTTGAATGGGTGTGTACTGGTTAGACATGTTTCTTCCAAAACACCGTAGACGGAACTAGTCCCCGTGACTACTGAAATCCATTGGCTGTGGTTAAAGTACAAACTCTGCAGAGTCAAATCCTTCCGAGTCATCGTATCCATGATCAAGTAGGGTGATCAGTATATCCATATCTATCCTCGTGGAAATTTTATCCCCGGTGGACAAGCTCAAGTGGTAAACCCCGTTTAATTGTTAATCCTGCGGATGGACTAACCTTATATTTGTCTCGTACTCTTAATAATTTATGTTCTCGAGCTACTGAATTATTGAGGTACAATATAAGCCCTTTATGTGATGTCGCTCAGACGTCCGACTGTGGCATGTTTGTCTTTTACTTTCAATATAAGCCCTTTATGTGATGTCGCTCAGACGTTCGACTGTGGCATGTTTGTCTTTTATTTTCTGTTATAAGCCCTTTATGTGGTGTCGCCCTGACGCCCGACTGAGGCATTATTATTCTTGCAGTTTCCTCTCGAGGAGTCATTCAGACCCTCGTTTGGCACCGGTATTACTATTCTTGCAGTTTCCTCTCGAGGAGTCAGTCAGACCCTCGTTTGGCACCCAGTATTTATTTTGGGATTTCGGGAGGACTACCGCCCGACTTCTTTGTTATTTTCCCATGCATTATTATCTCTATGTCTGAACGCACTGGTTAATCTGTTCATATGCTTCATGTTTACATTTGTTATATCTTATGTCCGAACTGTCTTGCGAGTACTTTCATAGTACTCACCTGGCTTGTTGATTTGGCCAGATGTTGACGAAGGCGATCTCATGGACGAAGAGTTTGATAGTGCGTCCGACGCCTAGAGGAGTCCCAGTCAGTCCTGTGCGATCCCGGACATTGGTCACTTGTATCATATACGCTTCCGCCACCCGCAATAAGTCTCCTCGAGCTTCACTCCGATGCTCGAAGAGCTGTAGTTTTCAGGAGTCATATCACCCACTTCGCGGTGATACTTCCACCACCGTTGTTATCGTGAGTTAGTAGTCTTGCCACCGTATCCGCCGTTATGTTTTATCGGCGTGCATGTAATAAATTGTTGGGCGGTCCCCGCTCAACCTTGTATTATATTCAGTACTCCTGGTATTTTTCTTCTGTGACCAAGATATTGTCTACCAGTGAGAAGGAATTCTTCTTTACTAGTCCGTAAAAGGGATTGGTCTCTCAATAAATATTTTATTGAAAAACCGGTCGTGACACCTGTTCATCCAGCGGCAACGGCCTCTACTACCACGGGGTCCTGTTCATCCAACCCCCCACCGGGAACTATTCATCCAAACCCCCAACAATGCTCACTGTTCATGAAGGGAAGGAGGCAACAGGGTTCGATCGGTTTCAGTTAGCAGCAGTAGCGAAGGAATCGCTCGATCGGGTTCAGTTAATAGCCAGATCGATCGATCGCTCAGGTTCAGTAACGCGTACCCTGCGGTGCAATCGCTTGGGTTCAGTAGGCGAACGCCTCCCTCGGATTCAGTTAGAGCCCAACGCTTCTCACCCACGCGCATACGTGTACGAGAGAAACGCGCATCGCTCAGCCCCTGACCTCCCATCGTAATCGGGAACTCCCCGATATTTTCCTCGCCCTCGCTTCTACCATGATTTTTTCCGTGATGAACGGCCCAAAGAATGTCATGCAGCTGCGTCTCCGGCCCGCCCGGGACGAAAAGCCCATTTTCTGTCTTGATTTTTGTCATAGATGTAGGAGCCCACCACATCTATGATGATACCGTGTTTTGTCACAATTATCGTCATAGAAGTGTCATAAGCATGATAGAAATTTTTTCGTTCGGCCCAAAATGTTACGGATGTGTCTTTTTTTGTAGTGATGGGGCGTGAGTGTGCCTGGAGCAGGGCCATGCGCTGCATCAGGAACTCCCTAACAAGCATGGCCCCCGTCAGCGCCTCGTACTCCATGTCCACCTGCATCTTCCTCATGATCGGCACTGCCCAGGGGTTGGTGAGCTTCTCATGACCCCACCGATCAAACTTCTCCGGCAGCCTAGTCGGCAACTCCAGCCGCGCGTGGGAGCTTCTGGCGTCCGTGAAGACCCACTTGCGCCGAAAGTTCTCCACCTTCTTCCCGGCCCTCATTGTAGAGAGAATACGGGATGCAACTCAATTGTATTCCTCGGAGGTGGTCACAATATATACACGAGATGTTTTATGTCACAAGGAAACTGATCCTATCATATCTCTAGGAGTCAACTATACAAGGCTAGAGATTGTAGGAATAGCAATACAAATATGTCACGTTCAACACCCCCCCCCCCCCGCGTAGTCGAAGCGTCAGCGTCGGCGATGCAAAGACTGGAATGAAACTCCTAGAATGCAGCGGTTGGAAGCCCTTTGGTCATAATGTCGGCAAACTGTTGGGTGGTCGGTACATGAAGAACTCGAAGCTGACCCAACTGAACCTTCTCGCGGATGAAGTGAACATCAAGTTCAATGTGCTTGGTGCGCTTGAGCTACACCGGGTTGGCCGTGAGGTAGGTGGCCGAAACATTATCAAAGAAAACCACCATAGCTTTCAGGATTGAAACCCGAAGTTCGCCAAGTAGTTGATGTAGCCAACATGTGTCGGCAACAACGTTGGCGACGACACAGTACTCGGCCTCAGCACTCGAGCGGGAGATGGTGGGCTCCCGCTTAGAGGACCATGAGATGAGAGAGTCACCAAAGAAGACAGAGTATCCTAACATGGAACACCGAGTGTTAGGACAACCAGCCCAATCCGCATCAGTGTAGGCAAACAGCTCAGTGCAGACGGAGGCACGAAGACGAAGGCCGAAGGTCGGTGTGCCACGAATGTACCGGAGAATGCGCTTGACCAGAGACCAGTGAACATGACGAGGTGAGTGCATGTGCAAGCCAACTTGGTGCACGACGAACTGAATGTCTGGTCTGGTGAGCGTGAGGTACTGAAGTGCGCCGACAATACTGCGGTAGAGAGTGGCGTCAGTGGCAGGTTGTCCAGCAGTGGCAGAGAGCTTCGGCTTGGCCTCGGCAGGAGTAGCAGTAGGTTTGCAGTCGGTCATGCCAGCACGATCCAAGAGATCAAGAGCATACTGTCGTTGATGAAGGAAAAATACGGAGGCATCGCATCTCAAATTAATGCCGAGGAAGAAGTGCAACGCGCCCAAGTCCTTCAGCCGAAACTCAGGACCAAGGGGCCCAATGATGTCGCGAAGTAAATCCGCACGAGAGGTGGTGATGAAGATATCATCAACATTTAGAAGAAGCATGGCGACATGATCAGCTCAATGAAGCACAAATAGAGACGTGTTAGAGGTGGTGCTGCGAAACCCGAGAGCAGTGAGGAATGCTACAATGAGTTGATACCATCCACAAGGCGCCTATTTCAGGCCGTAGAGAGACCGTGAGAGCAGGCAAACATCATCAGGCCGAGTGGGATCAACAAAACGAGCTGGCTACTGACACAGAACACGCTCCTGAAGATGACCGTAGAGAAAGGCGTTGTTGATGTCAAGCTGATGAAATAGGCCAGTGTCGAGATGTGGCGAGCTGAAGAACAACATGAATCGTGGCGGGTTTAACAACAGGAGAGAAGGTCTCCGAGAAGTCAACACTGGCACATTGTGGAAATCCACGTATGACCCAACGAGCCTTGTACCTGTCCAAGGAGCCATCCGGTAGAAGTTTATGCCGAAACACCCATTTGCCGGTAATGATGTTGGCGCCGGGAGGGCGAGGAACCAGCGTCCATGTCCTGTTGGCGACAAGAGCATCATACTCTGCGTGCATGGCCGTGAGCCAGTGTGGGTTGCTCAAAGCGGAGCGAACCGAGCACGATAGTAGAGAGATGGCCGTAACACTGAGGTTGTGGTAGCGAGGGTTCGGCTGATGGATGCCGTCCTTAGCATGCGTCACCATAGAGTGATAAGGTGGCGGAGGCGGGAGCCGAAACCATCATCGAAGTGGAGCCACAACCGCGGGTGTAGACATCGACGAGGGCGAAGCCGCGGAAGGTACCGCAGGCAACGAGGCAGCGGGCGAGGCCGCCGGTGAGGCCGTAGAGGGCGGCGGCGGCGAGTCCGCAACCAGAGCCGCGGGTGACGAACCGGCGGGCGAGACCGCATCTGGCGTAGAAGGCGCCTGAGGTGACGAGCCGGCGAGCGAGGCCACACCCGGCATAGAGGACCCCGCAAGGGGTGATGACACGGGGGAGGGGACGGCCAAAGGTGATGAAGAAGCCGTCGTGCCTGCATGGGCTAGAGCCGAGGTCAGTGGGGAGGAGGTTGGTGCCTCCTGGGCCGACGAAGACGAGGTTGGCTGCACCACAGCCGGCGAGGAGGGTCCGGTAGAGAGAACCGGACGGGACACCGAAGGAGCAGGCGGCCGCGGCGAAGGTAGCGCAAGGGCGCCACGCGACCGACGGGGGCCGGTCTCCAGAGGTGTCGCCGCTGTCGAAGGAACCTGCTCAAAAGGGAAGACAACCTCGTCAAAGTAAATGTGTCGTGAGACAAACACACGACGAGAGATGGGGTCGTAGCATCGAAAGCCTTTGGTGTTGGGTTGATAACCCGGGAACACACAAGCGAGAGACCGAGGAGCAAGTTTGTGTGGAGCAGTGGCGGTAATGTTGGGGTAACACAAGCAACCAAAGACGTGAAGATCGTCATAGGAAGGAGGAGACCCGAACAAGAGATGATGAGGGGTATAGGTCCAGCGTGGTTTGCAAGGTCGGATGTTAAGGAGAACCGTGGCGGTAGCAAGAGCATATGGACCGAACCGTGCGGGCATGTGTGCATGAAAAAGCAATGCACGAACACTCTTATTAAGGGTGCGGAGGACACGTTCTACTCGACCGTTTTGTTGGGATGTATGGACATGTGAGACGAAAGATGGTGCCATGAGTGGAGAGAAGGTGGCGAAAGTCGAGGTTATCAAATTCTTTTCCGTTATCCGTTTGAAGATGAGCAATGGTGCGATGAAAGTGGGTGTGGACATAAGTATAAAATGAGTGGAGGGTGGAGGCGACGTCAGATTTATGGTGTAACGGAAAAGTCCAAGTGAAGTGAGAAAATCATCTAAAATCACAAGATAATATGATAAGCCCGAATTACTAGGCACTAGATATGTCCAAACATCACAATGAATAACATCAAAGGGAAAAGTGGCTACTGATGTAGATGATGGAAATGGTAAGCGAGCGTGTTTTTTGACACGGCAAGCATGACAAGTGTGTGCCGCTGATTTATTACATGAAGTAGGAAAAGTGCTCCAAATTTTTTGAAGAGCGTCGGTGCCGGGATGACCAAGTCGAGCATGCCAAAGCGAGACATCGGCATGAAGAGCAACCGGACCGCCACTCATCGTTGCACTGCATGGGTAGAGAGCATCGGGGGAATCACATCGGTGCAGAACCCTCCGCGAGCGAGCATCTTTGATAGAGAAACCAAGAGCGTCAAACTCAACAGTGACAGGATTTTCACGAGTTAGAATACGAACAGAGCATAGGTTTTTGATTAAGGATGGTGAGACAAGCACATTATTAAGAGTGAAAGATTAAGAGGGAAACGGAAGGGAGGACGAACCGTGATGGGTGATGGGAAGAGAGGTGCCATCACAGACCATGATACAAGAATTGAAAGGATAGGGGGGCACGGGAGAGGATACCGGGGTTAGAAGCCATGTGAGCGGTGGCGCTGGTGTCCATGTACCAATCGCCACCTCCACTGTATTTGCTCGGCGAAGGAGCGACATGAAGAGTGGAGAGAAGGGCGGGATCCCAAGCACCGCCATGTGTCCTACCGTATGCGCCGTAGCCGGAGAACCACCATAGGGTGCAACATCACCATATGCCGTGGGCCCCCGTAGGTCGCAGCACCACCATATGCCGCGGGACCAGGGGCAGGAGCGGTCAGTAGCGCCTGGTGAGAGGTCGGGCGCGCACCAAGGATGCCCGGAGCAAGAGGGCGGGGAATGGGCATGGAATAAGCATGCATAACACATGTCCAGGGATTGTACCCCGACAGCCAGGGCGGGGTAGGGGAAGCCACGATGGGCGCGGGAGGGTGCTGCGCCTGGTTCGAGTTGCGGGCTCGACCCCCGCGACCCTTCTGCTTGCGACCACCCGAGGGTGCGGGCGCGGGAGGCAGGGTCGGAGCAGGAGCACGCGGCACAGACGAGGCGGGAGGCGCGGCCGACGTGGAGGGCGGTGTGGGCCGCCTGCCGAGCAGAGTGGCGAAGGTGCTTCTCCTCCATGCGAAGATACGTGACCGCCTTGGCGTATGTCGGCGTGACGAGGGAGAGGTTGGCGGCGGACTGGCCGAGGTCGGGGTGGAGGCCGCGAAGGAGGTTGGTGAGGAGGACGGAGTCGTCGATGGTCATGCCGACGTTGCGCATCACGTCGGTGAGAACCTTCAACCGCGTGCAGTACTCATCGATCGAGAGATCGTTTTGCTGCATAGTGAAGAACTCCCCTTGGAGGAAGACACGGCGTTGGAGTTGATTGTCGAGGAAGAGATCGCAGAGCCGTGTCCACATGGCATACGCCGATGGGTCACGGGTGTTCACCATGTTGAAGAGACCTTCGGAGATGGTGAGGAAGAGCCACTTGACGGTCCAGGCGTCCACGGCGAGCCACTCATCATCGTCCTTCATGTCGCGGAAGTCGACGCTCCCATCAACGTGCTCAACGAGACGGTAGGAGCGGAACAGCAGCGCGAAGTAGGTGCGCCACGCGTTGTAGGACGGCGAGTTGAGGTCGAGGATGATGGGTACGTGGTCGTTGATGTGGAGCTCGTTGAGGCAATCGGAGGTGAACATGGCACCGGCGAAGGAGCCACCATCAGAGGGTTCGGCTTTGGAGTGGGACATGGTGGAGAGCAGAGGAGGAGGGATGGCGACGGGTGGCTAGAGTTTAGGTGGTGGTAGAGAGAAGGGGCAGCGGCGGTTGCAGTAGATGGGCAGCGGTGGCGGCAGTAGGGTTTGGGGAGGAGGCGGCGGTGGCTACAGGAGGGTGGAAGTAGCGACGGCGACTTAGGGTTTTCGGGAGGAGGAGACGGCGGCGGCGGCTACGGAGGAGGTAGCGGCGGGGGCGCTAGGGTTTAGAGGAGGTGGCAGTGGCGGCTACGAGAAGGAGCGGCGGCTGCGGGGGAGCGGAAGCGAGGAAGATCGCAGAAAAACTGATACCATGTAGAGAGAATATGGGATGCAACTCAATTGTATTCCTCGAAGGTGGTCACAATATATACACAAGATGTCTTGCGTGATAAGGAAATTAATCCTATCATATCTCTAGGAGTCAACTATACAAGGCTAGAGATTGTAGGAATAGAAATACAAATATGTCACGTTCAACACTCATGAGCGTGTTGCCCCTATGGACCGCGACGAAGGAAACACAGCCAGAGCGCTGGGTTGGGTCGTGCATCCGGAGGATGAAGAGGTGACGGAGTGGGGCAACGGAGGGAATCATGCCCACGAATGCCTCGCAGTAGAAGGCAAAGATTGAAAGGAGAAGAATGGATTTAGGCTGGAGATGCAGAGCATGAATTAATGGTCGAGGGCGGTGACGAAGAACTTGGAGAAAGGCCGGATGAGCCTCACGAAGATGCTATGGAGGAAGAAGGGATAGAACGTCTCCACTAAAGCCCGTGGGTCGGTGAAGCCGGCCAGGAGCATCGTCTTCCCCTGCTCGTTGTGGTCGCTCGCCGTTAGCAGGAGCGCAGCGGTGAGGTGCCTCTCCTCGATGATGGAGGACGCGCTGAGGGCCGGCGCAGGAGAGGAGGAGCTCGCGGCCTGCCCGATTGATTTCGCCTTCCCGGACGCCATCAGCGAAAGACTTGAGGGGAGAAAGTTGGCAGATCTGAAGATGCTCTCGGCAGGGAGAAAGGGGATCTGGAGCGAGGCGAGAAGAAGGCAATGAAGGCTCGGAAGCGGGCGCCAGTCTTTTTGTCAGGCTGTGGTAGTTGCCGAGGTAGCGTGGGTAAGTGGAGAGGCCCACGTCCCATCAAGCGCCACGCGTCGACTCAGTCCGCAGGCAATTGGGGCCCGCGGCGCTCTGCCCTTGCTCTTTGGCTTCGCCTTGAAGCCAAGTCCGAGCGCGCCTTGGGCCCGGGGGCTACTGTCGGTGTTCTAGGAACTAGGGTACCCAGACTTGCCAGCCTGCAGCCCACGGCATGGCTCACTCCGTGGCCTGGTACGGCCCATCTACAACACCCTCGAGAGAAGACCCTCGCGAGGGGCCAAGCCTCGCGAGGTGGGCGACCTCAAGACCTCCGGAGGGAGCGGCCTCCCCAGACAGGCTCCCGAGGAGCGGAGATTTCTATCCGGGGCCCATACTAGTTTCTTTTCTGATGGAGGATGGAAAGGAAGAACAAAACAAAAGCAGCGCATGCCCCTACAGCGGTCTACGGGGGCAGGCACTCGGCGTCGCCTGAGCTCAGCCGGACCCCTCCTCATGCTTCATGGAGGCGCGGCGACGAGACGACCCGCTGCCACCTTCGAAGCGAGCGCGGCGACTGGTCGTAGCCACCACTGCTAGAGCTGTGTCTGAGGGAAGAGCCACCATAGCTGGACGAGACGCGATCGACACCAAGGGCGGGCTCGCCCTCATCCTCGCCGCGGCCGTCGCACAGGCCGAGCACCTCCTCGCCGTCGTTCACCTCGGGGCAGCACCCGGCGCGGTGACCATCCTCCCAGAACACCCTCACATAGAGGGTCACGTCGCCGTCATACTTGAAATGGAGGGTGCACCGCCTGCCCAGGCCGCGCGCGCGGGCGAACGCCTGCCAACCGCGAGCCAGGGCTATGTTGCCCGCGGCGGAGACCTCGACCATGTCCCAAGAAGCCCTGCTGCAGCAACCGTCCGCCTACAGCCAGAGCCCGCCTGGACCAGAGGCTGGCAGCTCATCGACGAAGAAGCGCGGGAGTTGAAGCCAGTTGCCGGCCGGGTTCTCTGACCAGACGACGAACTCCGGCAGCACCTCCGCCAAGTGGAAGCGCGGCCGGGGAGGCCGCGCAACCACGGCATGTCTCCCTTCATCGACGGGGCTGCCACGACCGGAGCGACCCCTGCCACGCGCAGCGGCGCCACCCCGGGAGCGGGGGGGGGCGCAGCGGGGGTCGCGGTGTGCTTGCGGGGACGGCCACTTCCACGCTTGGGCGCCGGGGAGTCGGGCCCCTCGCGAGGGGCCTTCCCCTTCTCCGCAGCAGAGAACCTCTTCAACGGCGCCATTGGTGTTGCTACTAGCAGTGGAGCAGAGGAGGAGAAGCAAGCGAAATGGGGACTTGTCAAGTCGGGCAGTTGCCGAGGCAGCGTGGGGAAGCGGAAACGCCCACGTCCAATCAACCGCCACGTGTCGACCAAGGCCGCAAGCTATTGGGGCCCGTGGTGCACCGCACTTGACCTTTGGCTTCGCCTCGAAGCCAAGCCCGAGCGCGCCTTGGGCCCGGGGGCTACTGTCGGCGTTTTGGGAACGGGGGTCCCCAGACTTGCCTGCCTGCGGCCCATGGCGTGGCTCTGCGAACGGGCCCGTACGGCCCATCTTCATCAACAAGGCATTCAAGACCCTCGCGAGGGGCCAAGCCGTGACGCGGACGATGCAATACCTCCTCAAGAGCGGCCTCGCTAGGCTGGCTCGCTAGGGGGGAGAGATCAAGGCAAGGCAAACCTTGCGAGGTTCTCGTGACGTGAGCCATGACGATCGAAGCCAGGCGGGCGCCAGGTGGGTGCTAGCGCGTGCAGTGTACCACTTTCCTCTTTGGAGCTAAGAGGCAAGCGGAGGCGCGGAGTACCGAGGCGTCAAGCAAAGGTTTCCATATCGGTGCAACGAGACCAAGACCAGCGGGACAGCAAGACGGAGGTCACCATGGAGCCCAAGGCCGCGTCACCACCAGAGCCTTTTGCAGGCGAAGACCACTTTTGTCAGGATAAGCTGTACTAGCTGTCCCCTTTCAAATTGGCCGTTGTTGGCTCCCTTCCCGCTCAATATTTGGGGAGAGGACCAGGGCCTATATAAAAAGGACTAGCCACCACAGTAGGGGCGGCTGGATCGGATCTTGAGTAATCCTCACCCACACATGTCCACCAAGCACATGAACACCTTAACCTCAGGAGGCTGTTCTTCCCCTTGTACTGTTCATCATCAGCCCAAGAGGCAATCCACCACCACACACTGGAGTAGGGTATTACACCACAACGGTGGCCCGAACCAGTATAAACCATGTGTCCTTTGTGTTGCAAGTTCGTCAAGTTCGTCCGCGAGATCTTAGCGAGCTAGGTCATGGATCGGTTGGAGGAGATCTTCATGCGCACCCCAGTGTTCGAACCTTGAGGGTTTTGCCAGAACCCGTGATCCGACATTCTCGCTTTACTGACTTAGCCGATAGGGCAGAACGTAAGGTAGTAAGCACAAGAGCCGGGCAACCCAACTATTGACCAAAGACATGATTCGGAGGTGATGCATATAAGGCCAAACTCGTGACGCCGAAGTACGCTATAAAGTTGTTCGGACTTGTTGGCAACTCATATGTTGCCGTATCGAGCCGCTGGCAATTTTTTGCCGAGGTGCGTGCGTGAAACAACCGAAGAAGCAAAATTCAGTTCTTAGAGAAAGCGAATACTGAATACAGATTATGTTCACTAGAATCTGATTGATATGTTAAACGCAATCTTACAGATTATAACGCCCCTACCCAGGCTATTTGACATGCCGGGGGTCGAAGGCTGAGGGAAAAGGCACTTTACAGGCTCGAAATAAAGAGCGCGGTCTAAAAAACTTATTTGGACCTCCTGTCGCACGTCTGCGCCGCCTTGCCTCGGCGAAAGGACTTCTTAACAAGAATAGCCTTTGGATAAGTATACGAAGCCGAACTCCGAAAGAGTCGGGAAGATGACCAGCCTTTGAGTCACTTCCCGGGTATATGAGGTGAACGACGGAGGCTGAACTACTAATCCAGCTCTGAGATTGATTGGTCCTGTTTAATAGAGACCGGCGGCTTGATGGCCGACGAGATGTGCTACATGATGAGGCCGCTTTGTAGTTCGGCTGCAGTAGCTGTAGTATGCTCATCTGTACGGAGGGATCGTTCCGTGCTTCCATTTATTGTGCTGACGCCGCGTGAACCGGGCATTTTAAGCTTTACATAGGTGTAGTGTGGGACCGCATTAAAACGAGCAAAAGCGGTACGCCCGAGCAGTGCATTGTAGCTACTACGGAATGGGACAATATCGAAGGTCAAGCCTTCGCTTCAAAAGTTGTTCGGCGAACCGAAAACGACTTCCAATGTGATTGAGCCCGTGCAATGAGCTTCTACGCCGGGTACTGGTCCCTTTAAGGTAGTTGTGGTGGGCTTGATTCTTGAAGGATCAATGCCCATTTTGTGGACAGTGTCTTGGTAGAGTAGATTAAGGCTACCGCCGCCATCCATAAGGACTTTCGTGAGATGGAACACATCGATAATTGGGTCGAGGACCAGAGCTGCCGAACCTTCATGACGGATACTGGCTGGGTGGTCCTTGCAATCAAAAGTGATCGGGCAGGTCGCCCATTGGTTAAATTTTGGGGCGACCGGCTCTATGGCGTAGGCGTCCCATAGTGCGTGCTTGCGCTCCCGTGTAGGGATGTGCGTCATGTATACCATGTTTACCATTTTTCCTTCGGGGGGACATTGCTTCTGTCCCCGGGTGTTCGGTTGGCGAGTCTCTTCGTCATCGCTGTCACTGGACGGCCCCTTCCCCTTGTGTTCGGCATTAAGCTTGCCGGCTTGCTTAAAGACCCAACAGCTTCTGTTGGTATGATTGGCTGGTTTATCAGGGGTGCCATGAATCTGGCAGGGCCGATCCAGTATCTTGTCTAAATTGGATGGTCCGTCTCTGTTTGCCTTGAATGGATTTTTTCCTTCACCGGGTTTGGAGCCGCTGAATCTGGCGTTGACCGCCATGTCTTGCGTTCCTTCATTATAATTTCGACGCTTGTGTTTATTGCGTCATGACTTGCCGTTGCCATCTCGAACTTCGGAAGTGCCCAGATCACTGGCTCTATTGCTTCTACGAGCGTGCCAGCTGTCTTCTCCCGCGCAAAAGCGTGTCATCAGAGCGGTAAGGGCTGCCATGGATTTTGGTTTATCTTGACCGAGGTGGCGGGCGAGCCACTCATCCCGGATGCTATGTTTGAAGGCCGCGAGGGCTTCGGCGTCCTGACAATCGACAATTTGGTTCTTTTTAATTAAGAACCTAGTCCAGAGCTTCCTGGATGACTCTCCGGGCTGCGGGATGATGTGACTTAGGTCATCGGCGTCTGGTGGCCGAACATATGTACCTTGGAAGTTATCGCGGAAGGCGTCTTCCAAGTCCTCCCAACTGCCAATGGAGTTTTGGGGCAGACTATTCAACCAGTGCCGAGCTGGTCCCTTGAGTTTTAGTGGGAGGTATTTGATGTCATGAAGATCATCACCGCGAGCCATATGAATATGGAGAAGAAAATCCTCGATCCATACCACGGGGTCTGTTGTCCCATCATATGATTCGATGTTCACGGGTTTAAACCCTTCTGGGAATTCATGTTCCATTGCTTCATCGCTGAAGCAAAGGGGGTGTGCGGCGCCTCTATATCGGGCCACGTCGCGACGTAGCTCGGATGGACTCCGTCTGTGGTTTTCGGCCCGGGCGTGATTATGCTTGTCGCGTCCGGCTAGGTAGCCGTCGTCGCGTGTCGGGGCACGCCCCCGCAATCCATAGATCGATCTGGTCTGTCCTGCTCTACTGTCCAGGTCCTGCTGCAGGTCATATTTACATCCCCGGGCTGGTGTTCGTCTTGCCGCTTTGTCCCGGCCACGTGGTGGTTGATCAGCCGCATTACGCGCTGATGGTACGGGCTGAAGTGCCTCGTCATCGAATTGATGTAGCAATTTGCGCTTCGGGTAACTTTTGGTTGGGCGCTTGAGGCCGTATTCCTCAACCGCCAGGACATTAGTCCATCTATCGTTGAGCAGATCTTGATCAGCTTGAAGCTGCTGCTGCTTCTTTTTCAGGCTCCTTGTAGTGGCTATTAGCCAGCGCTTAAAGCGCTCCTGCTCGACGGGTTCCTCAGGCACGATAAAGTCTTCATCGCCGAGGCTCACCTCATCCTCGGAGAATTGAAGATAGTTACTGTCCTCCGAGTCTTCGTTTATGGCCTGTTCATCAGGGCTGACTTGCCCCACTTCCCTATCGTCCTGTTCGGAAGTTGGCCCGATGGGGTCCTCTTTATCTTCGGCATCGTCCAGAGTACTGTTTTCTCCTATGCCGGTATCAGTATCTTTTCCGCGGCGTGATTTAGAGAGGCGCCGCTGACGTCGGCACTTTGGCTGTATCTCAGGAGGTTTATCCTCGAATGGATCTTCTTTGTCAACGCCGTTACCCGCTTTGGGTGTATCCACCATGAATACGTCATACGAAGAGGTGGCCGTCCAACGTCCAGTGAACGGCAGATTTTCGGCCTGCTCCTCTCCGGCATCGTCGTCCATACCGTCGATGTCTTCGGAGCCGTAATCGAGCATGTCGGTTAAGTCTTCGACAGTGGCTATTAAGTGGGAGGTGGGTGGGAGCGAAATTCCCCGTCATCAGCCCCCAGTTCAAACCAGATATAATTCGGCTGTGTGTCCCCTGCTAAGGAGAGGGTTTTTAATGAGTTTAGCACATCGCCTAAAGGTGAGTGATGGAAGATGTCCGCAGCGCTGAATTCGACGACCGGCGTCTGATCAGGCTCGACGGACGCGGATGCACGTGGTTCGGAACCTGTGGCCGGAGATGAATCTGAGGTTCCGGTGACGCAGATCCTGCTCGAGGTTCGGTCTGTGTGTGGCTCCAACGTCGCTGAGTTTGCAGCTTCCGTGGCGGGGTTGAGCTTCCCGTTCTCGGATGGCGCAATCAGCTCCGGATCTAGGGTCGGAGCACTTACAGGCGCTATCTCCTGGGTATGGTCCGATGACAGATTTAGGTCATGTTCATCGTGGTAGTAGGGAGCGGCTTCCATGGGCTCGAATCCGTCGAAGATCAAGTCTCCGCGGATATCAGCAACGTAGTTCAAGCTTCCAAACATGAATTGATGGCCAGGGGCGTAGCTGTCGATCTACTCTAGATGGCCAAGCGAGTTTGCCCGCAGTGTGAAGCCGCCGAATACGAAGATCTGGCCAGGGAGAAAGACCTCCCTCAGGGCAGCATCATTATAGATGATTGATGGGGCCATCGATCCTTCTAGTGACGACACAGCGGAACTCTCAATGAAAGCACCAATGTCGGTGTCAAAATTGGCGGATCTCGGGTAGGTGGTGGGGAACTGTGCGTCTAAGGTCGATGGTAACAGGAGACACGGGACACGATGTTTACCCAGGTTCGGGCTCTCTCTATGTAAGTAATACCATACTTCCTGCTTGATTGATCTTGATGAATATGAGTATTACAAGAGTTGATCTACCACGAGATCGTAATGGCTAAAACCATAGAAGTCTAGCCTGTATAATTGTGATCGCCCCTATGGACTGAACCCTCCGATTTATATAGACACCGGAGGGGACTAGGGTTGTACAAAGTCGGTTACAGAGAAAGGTATCTTCATATCCGAATGCCAAGCTTGCCATCGACGCTAAGGAGAGTCCCATTCAGATACGGGTGAGAGTCGTCGGTCTTGTATCTTCATAGCCCATCAGTCCGGCCCATGTCCAATAGGCCGGACGCCCGAGGACCCCTTAATCTAGGACTCCCTCAATGAGCCCCTTGTGGTTCGGCAAGGGGGAGATCATGTTGCACAAAGAGCGGAAGCCATGATGCAGCACGACGATGAGGCTCTGGTCGTTTTTACCCAGGTTCGGGCCGCTGGCAAGCGGAAAACCCTACTCCTGCTTTGGTGGATTGAATTGGAGGAAACACAAAACACGTAGCGCTCAAGCCCAGCAAGGTGGCCCCGGGAAGAGCTGCTACGCGCGTACAAGTGTGAGGGGGTCCGAATCACTCTCTAGGTTGCCTTGGGCCTCCTTTTATAGCTTAAGGGGTAACCATAGTGTCAAAACAGTCATTATCTCGTGATTAGATAGCCAACAGTGCTATCTAACCAAACTCTGTCATTTAGGACAAAATGCCATAAATGCTACCTTAGGTGGCGTGAAAGGGTGCATCCCCGGCAAGCTTATACCACCGCTTAGCCAGCTTTTCTTATCACCATGGCATGCCCTTAGACGGGTGTCAAATGAGCATGATTTATCTTCTATCATACTGCTATGTGCTTAGGGAGAGCCACTTAGCTGTCCGGGGGCTCGACACCACATCGACAAGTGATTGGTGTTGCGATGTGGTGGAGCGGTGGCAATTTTCTTGTGCCTTCCGGGGACAGGGGCTTGCCGGGTCTTCTTGGAGGGTTGCGCACTTCGGCCTCCAATCGCCCCGGAGGCGCGGTTGGCGCCGTTTGGCTTTGCTCTTGCTTGCTACGTTGACCTGCCGGCCTCGCCTAGCCAGCAAGGATACTTCTCTTGGAATCTTTGACATATATGTTTAGCTTGTTCTTCTTGATACACTCCTTGATCTCACGAAGAGCGGTTTCTCTAGCTCGGCCTTGTGTTGGTTCTGAATGCATGATTATTAGTACGCCTATGTATGGGCTCGGTCAACAAACGTGCATGTTCTATGCACCGACACCACCGAGCTGGCGCGGGAGCGCCAAGGGCTGGAGGTAGAGAATGCGAAGACCCTAGAGGAGTCTCTACAGAAATAGAGGGATGATACCCACGCAGAGTGCAAATGACGGCTAGACCTCCAAACCTCACACCTTCCTGAGGAGAAGGAGTCTCTTGCTGCCAAGTGTGGATTGCTGGAAAAGGAGCTTGAGGAGGCGAAGGTCTCCCTTGAAGAGGCCAAGTCCCATGACGTTGAGAGTGACAAGGCCGGGGCCGTTGCAAAGGAGAGACGCGGGAATCTTCAGGATTAACTGGAGCATCTTGATGGTTTGAATGCTAAGTTGGTGCATTCCAATTCCCGGCACGAGGAGAAGATACTCCTGCTTGGGGGCAGCAGAAAACGCAGTGTGGGATCCTCAAGGAAGCTTACAAACGCATTGCCGGAGCTGCCGGGTCATTACGTATGACCTTCAGAGCCCCTGCCAACTTTCAAGATGATGACGTGGGCAGCTATGTTGTTTTCTTCGAGGGCTTCACTGACAAGCTAGCTGAAGCAGCGAAGGACTTCGAGAATACCATTGAGGATGAGTGCCAGGAGCTAGGGACAAAGATCAGCGAGCGTGTCCTAGACAACCTCCATCTTGCAAAGGCCGAGTTCCCGCTTGTCAACGTGATGCGACTGTTGCGGGAATCTTCGCATGTGCAGGCTTCTCGAGACACCATAGAAGGCTTTTTGGACGAGCTTGTGGGCTTGTACGTCCGTGACAGAGAGGAGGAAGAGGAGGCCCCGAAAGGCCCCACATCCGTCAATGGCCCCTCCGATGAAGAAGTAGACCTCTAGGCCTTCGTCCTAGATCCCCTGGGCCTTATTACTGTAGTATGTACTCCTTGACGTGTATGTAATGTTTTCATTGTGCTTTGTTTCATCTGTCATACTTTTGACTTATCGCCGCCGGGAAGTGATGATTTTTGTCTTTCATCACGAGCTGCTCCTTCCTAGGATCTATGGACAATAGTGTAGCCCCCGGGCCCAGGACCTTTGAGTGATGAATGGAGAGTTGTCAGAGGGGTGGGGCCGAAAGACCTTAGCATGAACAAGATGAACATGATATAACCAGTAGTATGAGCATGGCATGAACTTATGAACATGATGATACCAGCATGCAACAGGTTAACATTATCATGCACCCACTTACTCTGCTTGGGTTACCTCGTAACCAACACTTGGATCAACTTACCAACATCGGTATCCATGATACCTTTGTGATCCTCTCGTGATCACAACCAATCTCTTTCTCATCCACGAACCGGGGCTATTATTAAGCAAGTTATTATTATTATTGGCTCATAGTGTGACCGACTATGAACTGGGCCCATATCCGCGGGCGCGGCTATCGATAGATTTAACACACACACTCTGCAGAGGTAGCGCACTTTACCCACAACACGGAACCCACGGCCTCACACTCCCATTCGGGTGGACCATCGGCGTTCCGACAAAACCAATCTACTGCCATGACACTCTCCCGGCCACTCCGACCAACTCCCCTTTGGGCTAAGTCATGGTGGCCCCGTGCCTACCAAAGGCATCAACGGCCACCGTCGTGGCAAAACATAAACGGTCCCAAACGGGGATAATGGATCCATACTCAACAACGGGCATAGTAGGCTTATGTCGTCCTACCCGGCCAAGGTAGCCCCGCGCATAACCTTCCCCCGTTGGAGGCACCGGCGAGAGGCATGATAATAGACCGCATTAGGGCCTTCCCATCAAAGCAAATGTGGTTGCACTGGTCAGCCCGATTCAGTGGCACCATGACTCAGCCAACAGTTGTTCAAGTTCATTATTATCCGGTTAAACTTGAATGCAATAAGCTGAGCCATAATACAAAAACATGATGCAACTACAATGCATGATCATGATATCAACATGGGGTTGCAACATAATAATCGGGCATAACCACAATGAATCATATATCCGAATGAGCATGGCATACTGACGAGCATGAAAAACACAATCATAACTCTACCATAAGCATAACGTGACTACCGGCATCATAAATAAACATCATGCAAGAACATAACAAGAATACTACCAAGTGAGCAGTTAACCATCTAGATGCAACGGAACAAACACAACAACGGTACTGAATAAGAAACTAAGCATGCATCCGAAGAACATCAATGCTACCAGCATGTATTACTACTACCAAGAATGACTTACGAACATGATACTAGCGAGTAGTACAAGATAACAAGATGCATCGGAACATAGCATGAAGGTGAACATGAAACCACGAGCATAACCGAAACAACGACAAAAGTAGCAAACAAGCAGACAGATAACGGGCAAACTTTTTATTAAATATTCAAGTAGAACCATGGCTACTACAAGGCTATCATGCAAGTGGCTGTTGTGGCTTGCGTGGGGGTGACGGAGACTCCGGGAAGAAGTGTGGTGAAGCCGCGGAATGAAACGCCGGATGGTTCTCTCTTGGAGGGGGCTGATTTGAGGCAAGGACATAATGGTCATTTTCATAGTGTGAACACCTCGTCAAAATGTTACCAACAGAAAGAGCTCGACAAGACGAGGATGTGAGCGCTGGTTTCACCTCAATCGGAGTTACGGTTGCGGAGTTATGAAGGTTGGAAGAAGAAGGACCAATCTGTGAATATTTCTTCAGCAAACAGGTCCCTAGAGCAGAAAACAGAAAGTGCCTTCGGCCGAATACGTTTTCTGAACAGGAAAACGTATTCAAAGCTGCTGGTAAAGGAGATATGCTTTCCACAAGGGAAAACACATTTTTATACAAGAATGATGGACTACGCTTTCGAAATAAGAAAACGTATTCCCGGGAAAATACGTTGTCACTTACGTGACGCGGCAGAGGCTTTCTGAAGCTGATAGGGGGGTCCAAACGAAGGCCACCGGAAGGCTCGGCGTGTCCTGCCGCATCCATCCCCGTGCAGAGGAGATGCCGGAGAGGAACGGAGCGACCACAGCGAAGGGGAGAACAGAGACGGCTCCGGCGGCCATTTTCTTGGGGCGAGGTGCTCCGGCGACGGGGACGCGAGGTGAGAGCTTGGAAGGGTTCGCCGGAGGGTGGAGGAGGTGTTGGTGGAGTCAGGGAGTGGAGGGGAGGCGCGGACGGCCGGAATCAAGGACGAGGCCGGGAGGAGAAGGCGGCGGCTGGACTCGGAGGACGCGACCATGGGGATCTCCGGTGACGAACCAGTGGGGTGGGGACGTGCGCGATGAGGTGGCGAAAGTGGTGGCGAAGCCAGAGAGGGATGGGGAGCTCGGCTTGCTCGAATCTTGGCGGACTCCGGCAAGGGCCGTGAATGAACGGCGAAGAACGGCGAAGATGAGGCACTCCGGTGGTCGAGGAAGAATGAGGAGAGGCTGGTGAGGTACGGAGGGGTTCGGGGGTCCTTATATAGGCGCGGGAGGGTTTCGAGAGAGCTCGAGGGAGCTCTAGATCCATGCCAATGGAGGAGACAGAGGCGGCAGGTCACGGGCAAGCTCGACGTGGAGCAAACGACGGCGAGATAAGGCAGTGCAGAGGCACCAGAAGCTGCAGACGATCACGAGCTATCTATAGGACATTAATGCAGGTCGAGACAACGAGGGAGATGATGGGAACTAGGGCGACAACGCGCCAGAGCATGGGTTGGCTGATTCACCCCGTGGTCACCGCGTGAGCTGGCTCAAGCGGCGCGTTCTGACCGGGCTGACCATGTCTAGTAGAATGACCTTAGTGCCCTGAGTTCAAAGGCGGTAACAACTCCGTCCAGGGGCAAAGAAGTGATTTGCCAGAGGAGCCATAACATTTTGGCAGCAAGGTGTTTGATGTCATTTGCAGAGGATTGGCCGGGAGGATTAGACTGAGATTTGAATGAGGTTTATCACTCACTAAGGTGAGTAAGATGGCAAGGTTTCAGCTCATATCGAGGGGTTTAGCTAGTACTTGTAGTGCAACGTGCCATACTGACCAGAATAGCAAACTTTGAAGTAACACTCACATACTTGCTTGGATTGAGCTGAAAATTGGCATGGATGGGTTATTTGATCAGATGAAGATGCTGTAAAAGTTTCATTCCATTTGGAAATACCAAAATGGGACTTTCTCCACAATGCTTCATTCTGATCAGAATTTTGGAAAAATTGCACAGGGCAAATGGAGTAATGGATTGAGCCAATACTTCGTGGAGATAGTTGATATAGATAGGAGAATGCCCTGGAAAATTTTCAGCTTAAATGAAGCAATATAAAATATAGTTGCTTCACAAACTAAAATTCTGACTAGAAACTAAGATTTGGAGCTGGGCTCACATAGATGAGTTACATGAGCTCATATTTGGCGGAGAGTCATGATTTGATCATATGAAGGACCTTCCAAAATTTCAACTCATTTGGATATGCCTAGCTAGTACTTCCTTCACAATGTCTTCCCTCAGACAGGAACTATGAAAAATTGCTCAGCAATATTTACTAAGCAAATTGAGTTGAATTTTGGCATGGGGCAATTATATGTACAGGAAAAAATGTCCAAAAAGTTTGGAGTCAATCCAGCAAAGATAGATAGCACTTGCTTTGCAATGTGCCATTCTGGGCAGAATATGAAAAGAATTATTAGAGGATGATTTTTGAACATGGCAATGAAAAGTTTTGCCATATTTGATCAAGCTTGGACCCAAACAATTTATGAGAATTATTTGGGAATTTTCGGAGTGACAGAAAGATGGGTTGCTTCACACCCTAGCGCTAATAGGATAATTCCTTTATCATAAAAGGAATATTCCCAATAAAAGAATATTGGGATTTGGGTTGAATGAAAATGACATGATCTAGGGATGAAAATGAGGATGACAAGCCACTATAAAACCTAGGAAGACATGATCTTCCCAAGTTTTGGAACCACATAGCCACAGAAAAGCAATTCAAATCAAGAAATCCAAGAAAATCATCAGAAAAAGAAAATGGCAAAATCCAGGGTGTTACAAAATCATCGCCCAACAGATTATTAGGTGGTCAAAGTCCGTGACTAGTCAATGGTGAGCTACACAAGAGAAGTATTACAGGAGTTTTTCAGTGTTGCGTTTCTCCTGAGGAGGGCCGTGAAATTCTCAAAAAGATTCATTTCGGCGATTGTGGACATCATGTCGGCTCAATGTTCTTAGTGGCTAAAGCTTTTTGGCACGGGTTTTAATGGCTCACAACTCATGCAGATGCCGAGGATATCATAAGAAAGTGTGATGGTTGCCAGAAATTTGCACGTCAAGGTCATGTGCCGGCTCAACAGTTACGGATGATCCCTATAACTTGGCCGTTTCCAGTCTGGGGCTTGATATGATTGGTCCCTTCAAGCCATCTAAAGATAAAAATACACATCTTATGGTTATAGTTGATAAATTCACCAAGTGGGATGAAGCAGAACCAATCAACAATTCTAATGTAACAACGACAGTCAAGTTTCTATAAAAGTTGATTTTTTGCTTTGGATATCCACACAGTATCATTACTCACAACGGTACTAATCTGTCAAAGGGAGTATGAAACGGTTCTGCCTGTGTGAACATATTCGGCTTGATCTAGCTTCAGTCGCAAATCCACAATCTAATGGAAAAGCAGAACATGTGATGCGGATCATCCCAAGGTCATCCCCATGGACCCACCTTCGTGTCCCCAAGTTCCAAGTGGACCGATGACACTTGCACATGCAAGAGCTCTCGAGACCGTGGTGACATTTCTCCTCTCGCAATTCCCCTTTGAAACACATGAGACATGGCTACTACCTCAAGCGGAGACACTTTGTATACTCAGGTACCAAGGAATCAACCATGGACAAGCTAAGGAGCAAGTATGAATGAGGGAGAAAGGCATACGTGAAGACGAAGAAGAAAAAGGCCAGGACAGGGCCTTCCCGGACGATCTGGGCCGCCGTCTGGATGATCTGGCCCCAGCGCTGACGATCCAGACACCGGCTCGGACAATTCGGCTAAAGCCCCAAGGACTACAATAGCCCCCTCGCTAATGCCGGACGTTCCAGACCCTGGCCCGGATCCTCCGGACGAAGCCGGACATTCGGACCAGGTCCCGGACGTCCGGACCCCTGCAACCGCTTCGACACATCTGGATCGCCCGGATCATCCGGACCCCCGACGCCCTGATCATCTGGGTACCATCCGGATCATCCGGGCTCCACCTGCGTGTGTGACTTGTGCTAAGGCCCATGTATCCCTTCACCCCCCTAGAATATATATACTCCAACTCTGCCCACATTTTAGGGTTAGCAAAGGATTAGCTCATATTGGAGATAGAGCTTTGCTCATCCACATTTACCACTACTCCCATGGAGATCAAGGCCTCCATGTGAGAAGACCCTCCAAGTGGATTCATGACTCCTTCTTAGGGAAGATCCCCCAAGGATTCAAGAACTCCATTCCTCCAAGGATTGGGATGAACTAGTTACCTTTGTATCTTCTTGTGTTGGATTTGGACCCTTCTACTCCCCTATGTGTATGTGGATTTAGCATATGTGTGATTGGATCTTGTCTATTTGAGTGTTTTTTTCACTTGTGTTCTTCTTATGTTCATCGTGTTCTTTGGGAAATCCCCTCCATTCTGTGAAAGATCAGCCCCTAGGATTCCACCCTACATCATCTTGGTATCATGAGCCATGGTTGATCACGAATTTGGAGTCCCTACCCCCAATTTTCTAGCCTAATTTTGTGTGTTTTGTGCAATTTCGAAAATCCCCACAAAAATAGCTATACCATTTTTTTGTGATTTGTTGGTTTGATGATGTTTTATTGAATTTCATCGGTGGATTCGTTGTGTTGCAAGTGGATCGACCTATTCCCCACCATCTCCACCATGAAATCCACCCCAAATCCCACAATTTTCATGTTCATCCCGAGCCCTAGCCCGACCCGGATCATCCGGACGAGCCCGGATCATCCGGACCGAGGCCCGGGTCATCCGGCTTCCTCTAACAAAACTACATGTTCACCTTCAATTTTTCAGCCATCGTCATTTCTTTTCGCATACCCACTTTGACAAACACCATTCCAGTTCCGCAAACCCGTTGACATATCTAGTCACACCATCATTTTCCGCTACCGCCATTTGACGTTTTCTTTTAGATTTTGAGTTGCGGTTTCCGTTTCCCAACATATTTCGGCTACATAGGGACGGTTCGACACAGACATCACCGCCTCTCATCTTTGCCACGAATTCGTCATCGGCAACAACTACTTCACCATCATGACACCATCAACCGTAAGGAAGGACGGTAACCTCGACAACATCTTCAGATACTCTCCCTTGCCATTGCATTGTTAACCCCGAGCCCATTTTGCATCTCTTTTCTATCGAGACTAGCCATTTGAGTATTGTCGGGAAACATTACTTGTGCACATTAGTGATAATCAATTTGGCACCTTCCATTGCATACATAGCTCATCTTGTTATCATCTTATCCTCGCTTGTGTCACAAGATTGTTCCTGCATATACATCATTGCTACCTTGGTTCAGAATGTTTGCATAAGTGGCCAAAGAAAAATATCAATGAGCAAGAAAATCTTTTAAGAAAAAGAAAAGATAAGGAAAGACCTTTTAAGTAAGTGCCATA
This sequence comes from Triticum aestivum, assembly GCF_018294505.1. Taxonomy (NCBI): domain Eukaryota; kingdom Viridiplantae; phylum Streptophyta; class Magnoliopsida; order Poales; family Poaceae; genus Triticum; species Triticum aestivum. Next base: position 349,027,122 of record NC_057814.1, read on the forward strand.
GCATCATAACGTATTGCATACAAATTTCTATACTTGTTCATCTTGGATCATCATGAGAAAAATCACCAGAACATCATACATATAGCTTACTTGGGACGGAAGTTGTTGCATTATTGCTTTGTAGGTTGTGCACAAGTATCGTATCGGCCTATTGCGCAATCATGCCAGCGTCTCTCTAGCACTGTGCAACAAGAGCATTTTCTGTGGATTTCACCTTTTGAGCTCGTTCCTTGGTTGCCCTACCCCATTTATCTATATGTGTGTGTGTTTCCGTGTGTCAGATATTGCTATCAGTCTACTTGTTTCGTTTGCGAATTTGTGAATCTCTTTCAACATTATTGAATCTTGCTAACAATTGCATAAATTTTGTGCCACCATCCTCACGAAGCTACTCCAAAAGTGCAGGTGTGACAACCGACGGGAGACGGTACCAATTGTGCTACTTCCATAATACTACATTGGGTGATCGTTGACCCATCTTTAACATCGGATAAGGTACATTTGGTCTATTTCTTTCCTTTCTCCCACTCACATATTTTGCTTGACATGATGGATACGCCAAGTACTTCTACCAACCCACTCTTCATTGATCAAGAAGAGGAGCCCGACAACTACGTCACCAAGACTCAACTATTTGGTGTGCATAGAGCTTCGCACCAAATGAATGAAGCATTGGGCATCCGCATCGGTCAACTCGCCACTGACTTGAGGCAATCCAAAGCATGAACAAGAGACTACTTCGACAACAAGCTTTCCACACAAATGGAAGAGATAGATGCAAGGATGTCTACTCAAATGGAGGATTTTTGTGCCGTGTTGGTCAACCATTCTTCTATGACATCATCATCATGAAGATTGTGCCATTCAAGCCGACATTCTTCGGATGCAAGTCTACCTCGAGCTCGTCCACAACGTCGTCAACACCATGAGTATCATCAAGCTCCACAAAACCCATTTCATGGCAATGGTTAACAAGACCATCTACGGGAATGCGAGCGACATCATCGACAAGATAATGATCCTACGGTCCAAGAGCAAGCTCCAATACACGAAGATCGACAAGTAAACCAAGATGGCGATGCCCTGCAACAAGACCAACTACACCGCGAGGAACAAGTCCTTGAAGCCCAACATGCTCTTACATGAAGCAACCAAAAATGTGCAAGAGCGCAACCGCCAAATACGTCTAGAAGAAGAGGGACTCTGATGAGAGCGACAAGAAGAAACTGCACGCCTCTAGGAGCACCAACAAATGAGGAACCTTGGAAGAATTCCACGCCCTCAACGTCAAGCTAATCAAGCAGAGCATGACGAACGAGCGGTCGTCGACCATCCACCACGGCTTGCATCATCACCTTTCGCCCCAACACAACGAAGAGCGACGCTATGGCAAGTGTATTGATTACACTGATCTCAACAAGGCATGGACAAAGGACCCTTTCCCCTTTCGCGCATCGACCAGATTGTGGACTCCACTGCCCGCTGTGATCTGCTCTTATTTCTTGACGCCTACTCCGAATATCACCAGATATTCATGTTGAAGGAAGATGAAGAGAAAACCGCATTCATTACTCCATGTGGCACGTACTACTTTGTACAGATGCCTTTCATACTAAAGAGTGCGGGTTCAACGTTCGCAAGAGCAGTTCAGATCAGTTTTGAACCACAATTGCACAGAAACATAGAAGCCTACATGGACGGTATCGTGGTCAAGACCAATGAGAAGTCCCCTTTGATTCAAGATTTGGAGGAAACCTTTTCCAACTTACGGAAGATCAATATGAAGCTCAACCCTGAGAAGTGTGTATTCAGTGTCCCCTCTAGCAAGCTCCTTGGATTCTTCATATCTCAGCGTGGGATCAAAGCGAACCCCTACAAGATCAAGGCTATTGAGGGAAGCACCCAAGACCATCAAGGATGTGTGATGTCTTGCCGGTTGTGTCGCAGGCTCTGAGTAGGTTTATTTCAAGGTCTGCTGAGCATGCCCTGCCTTTTTCAAGATATTGAAAAAGGCTGGTCTAGTAAAATGGACTCCGAAAGTGGAGGCTGCGCTGCATGACTTGAAAAAGTGTGTGTCGTCTGCGCTAACTCTAGTCGGGCATAAACAACAAGAATCGTTGCTGCTATACCTAGCGGCCACGAATCGAGTGGTCAGTGCTGCGCTAGTTGCATAGAGGGAAGCTGACAATGGGAAACATAGCCGCAGAGCCATCCTTTGACGAGATAGCATCTTCCCCTGTAAAGCCAGATACCAGAAAGGAGAAGGTGGAGCAAACAAAGCTGAGGGGAAAGTTACATCAAAGAAGAAAGTGGTGCAACGACTAGTATAATTTGTCGGCTCTCTCTTGCAAGGAGCTAGATCAAGGTATTCGGGCCTGCAGAAATTGCTCTTTGGCCTGCTCATGGCCTCTAGGAAGTTGTGCCACTATTTTCATGCACATCAGATCACTATAGTTACCCGCTTCCCGCTAGAGCGCATTCTGAGAAATCCAGAGGCAACCAACAAAATGGTGGAATGGGCATTGGAATTGTCAAGCTTTGCACTCAAGTTTGAGAGTACATCAACCATCCAGAGCAGAGCCTTGGCCGAGTTCATTGCGGAATGGACCCCAACACTAGATGATGAGATCGAAGAATCAGCACTCCCCGGCAAAGAAACTGAGAAGAATTGGATCATGTACGTTGATGGTGCTTTCTCACTACATGGCGCTGGTGCCGGGGTGCTGCTTATTGCAACCGACGGAGAGTATCTCAAGTATGTGCTTCAAATGGCTTTGCCCCGGGAGGAAGCTACACTGAGTATGAGCGCCTGCTTGCCCGCCTCAGAATCGCGGTAAAGTTGGGAATCAAAAAGTTGATCATCCTCGGAGATTCACAGCTTGTAGTGAAGCAAGTGAACAAGGACTATCAGAGCCCGTTGATGGAAGCGTACGTGCATGAAGTGAGGAAGTTGGAAGAACACTTTGACGGTCTGCAAACAGAGAACGTCCCTCGTGGAGAAAACAACGTTGTTGATGAGGTGTCAAAGTTTGCTGCCCAAAAACTACCCGTGGAACCAAGTACTTTTGTGGTCCACCTGACTTGACCCATAGTTACCCCGTCAACGAGAGCCAAGAAGAGGAGGAAGATAAGTACCAGCAACTACTTTCTGGCAGAGCTCCCAGAAGCCACCGGCAAAGCAGCTACCGGGAACATCGATATGACTTCCGGTGAGCAGCGACTCGCGCAAAATTCCAAATTCTTGTCGATGGGACCAGCGCTCCCATAGCCGGAGAGATGCCTTTAGTCCTTGTCATTTAGCCCCAAGCTCCGACATGGGCGCAACAGAGAGTACTGTTTCTTCAAATAGGAGAACTTCCCGAAGAGCAAGAGCAAGCTGAAAAAGTTGCCTGTCATTCAAGTATGTACCAGTTTGTGGATGACATCCTGTGCAAAAAACGACCCAACGGAGAAAAAATGAAGTGCATTACCCGGGAAGATGGACAAAAGTTGTTGGCGGAGATATATGGGGGTGTATGTGGTTCCCATAGAGGAGCGACAACCCTTGTCAGGAAGGCTTTCCGGGAAGGCTTTTATTGGCCACTGCCCTCCAGGATGGAATTGAGCTAGTAACAAGATGTGAAGCATGCCGGTTCCATTCGAAGAGCATACATCAACCAGCGCAAGCCCTCCAAACAATTCCTTTATCCTAGCCCTTGTCGGTCTGTGGGCTTGACATTTTGGGCGCCTTCCCCCATGCTATCGGGGGCTTTGAGTTCTTGTACGTCACCATCAACAAGTTCACAAAGTGCCCTGAAGTGGAGAAAGTGAAAAGGTAACATCACAGTTAGCCGTCAAGTTCTTCAAAGGATTGGTTTGCTGGTTCGGGGTCCCGAACAGGATCATCACTGATAAAGATACATAATTCACGAGCCACGCTTTCATGCAATACACTCAGAACCTTAGAAGCAAGGTGTGATTGTCGGATCACGGGTTCCGGCAACCCTTAAGGTTCGAACACTGGGGTGCGCGCGGAGATTTCCTCCCTACCGATCTACGCCCTAACTCACTAGGATCTCGCAGACGAACTCGACGAACTCGTAACACAAAGACACAAGATTTATACTGGTTCGGGCCACCGTTGTGGTGTAATACCCTACTCCAGTGTGGTGGTGGTGGATTGCCTCTTGGGCTGATGAAGAACAGTACAAGGGGAAGAACAGCCTCCCAAGGTTGAGGTGTTCTTGTGTTCGGTGTGTGGCTAAGGATTGGCTCAAGATCAGATGCCTCTCCCGTGGTGGCTAGTTCTACTTATATTGGCCCTGGTCCTCTTCCCAAATATTGATCAGGAAGGGAGCCAACAATGGCAGCCAATTTGAAAGGGGACAGCTAGTACAAGCTATCCTGACAAAAGCGGTCTTCGCCTGCAAAGGGCACTGGTGATGACGCCGTCTTGGGCTCCATGGTGACCTCCGTCCTGCTAGCCTGCTGGTCTTGGCCTCATTGCACTGATATGGAAACCTATGCTTGATGCTCGGTACTCCGCGCCTGCGCTTGCCTCTTTAGCACCAAAGAGGAGACAAGGACGCTGCGCGTGCTGGCGCCCGCCTGGTCTTGATCGTCATGGCTCACGTCACGAGAGCCTCGCGAAGTTTGCCCCGCCTTGATTTCTCCGCTCCTTGCGAGGCAACCTAGTGAGGCCACTACTGAGGAGGTCTTGCGTCGTCCGCCTCGCGAGGCTTAGCCCCTCGCGAGGGTCTTGAATGCCTCGTTGACGAAGATGGGCCGTACAAGCCTGCTAGCGAAGCCACACCGTGGGCCGCAGGCAGGCAAGTCTGGGGACCCCCTTTCCCAGAACGCCGACAGTAGCCCCCGGGCCCAAGGCGCGCTCGGGCTTGGCTTGGAGGTGAAGCCAAAGGTCAAGCGCGGAGTGCCGCAGGCCCCAAAAGCCTACGACATTGGTCGACGCGTGGCGGTTGATTGGACGTGGGCGTCTCCGCTTCCCCACGCTGCCTCGGCAACTGCTCGACTTGACAAAAGGCTGGCGCAGACGGCGCTCTCCTTCACTGTTCCCGTTCGCCTTGCCTCAGATCCCCTTTCTCATGTGTCGCCACCGATACCTCCAGATCTGCTCAAATCTCACTCCGCATCTGCCACTAATGGCGCCGTGCAAGGCCAAGCCCTCCTCGGCGTCGTCTTGATACGAGCCAGCTCTTGAAGCGCCCAACATCACAGAGAAGAGCCTCGCCTCCACGCGCTGGCTGACGGCGGGGGAGAGCAATGAATGGGGGAAGATGGAGCTCCGGCTTGCCTCCGACGTGCTGGAGCCTGAGGGAAGCACCTTCTTCCCCTTATTCTCGAGGAGCATCACCGCCGAGTTGGTTCCTCCCTTCTTCGATTTATTTTATGAGGTCCTCGACCACTACGGGCTGTAGGCGTTGCATCTCCATCCCAACTCTATCCTCCTCCTGTCCATCTTCGCCTACTATTGTGAGGCGTATCTAGGCGTGATGCCGTCCGTGGCTCTTCTGCGCCACCTCTTCTTCCTTCGCGTCAGCGATGGACATGTCTCCAGGTGCGCCAATTTTGTCACTTCCGGCAAGGCCAACTCGATCTCAAACACCGGGAAGAGAGCCGACAACATCCGGGCCAAATGTTTCATGATGGAGGCCAAGTGCGTCCACCCGCGCTTGGCATTGCCGACGGAGGCGCCCCAGTTTAACAAGGGGTGGCCCCGCGCAGAGCTCGCTGACGAGCGGGCTTCGTTGGTGCTCGCGGAGATTCAGACCGACCTGAAGCCGGGCAACGCGAAGGCGGCAAAGGTCACAAGGGCCATGCTCCTGAGGGAATTCTAGCTATTGCGCGTCGCCCCGCTCCAGGCGCGTGCGCGCCCCTTGTGAAGCTTGGAGATGAAGGAGAAGAGACCCGCCTGAAGCCGGCGGCCCTGCCTGACGATGAACTGACTGTTGTCCTGCGCCTCCTGATTGGGGACAACCAGGAGTACCCGCAGAGCGCCTTTACTCCCTTGTTCCAGCGCAAGGACTGGGAGCTGCTAGTGGCCTCCAGGCCGACCTTTGACGCGTGCAGGCTAGTGCCGCCTGCGCTCTCCGGAGCCCCCGCGGCGCCGAAGCCGGTGGAGCTATCTTCTGACGAGTCCCGCGGGGGGAAAGAAGAGGAGGAGGACTCAAAGGCGACCCCCGAGGAGACAGGGGAAAACTCCCCCTTGAGCAAGGCTGAAATCCTCCACGCCCTTCCTGATGACGCCGAGGTCGATGCCCGCCAGGAGGAGGTAAAGCTGCCCGTCGTCCCGACAAGGAGCAGGTCGTCGCTGATTCCTCGGGATGTTGCCTCCGCCTTGACGCCGCCCGGAGCTGCCTCTGGCCCTTCCGCTGCGTCGTCTTCTGCTCCTGGTGTCCGCACGCTCACACCTCAGGCTTCAAGCTTCCCAAGCGGAGGGTGGAATAGGTCGCGGTGGATCTGTAAGTGTTCAAGTTTCGTCGTGTTCCTGCTCGTACTTGCTATTTCCTGACGTTCACCCTTGGTTGATCAGGCCGGTGCCTTCGGCGAAGAAACGGAAGGAGGACATGGTGGCCGCGCCCCCCTCGTCGGAGAAAGGAGGTGGCTGCAATCGCACCTCCCCAGCCCGGTCGCCCTTGCGAGGCCAAGAGGAGCAACGTTGGGAGGAGTCAGCCCCCGTGGCCCCACTGGCTCTGGAAGTGCCAGCGCCTTGCTCGGCTGATGAGGTCTCAAGGGTCTTCACGAAGATCTGCATGCCACCACGTAGGTGCTTGATTAGCTGGCTTAGGAGCCACGTACTGCCACATGGGTACCTGCTTAGTTGGTGGGTCGGCCGCTGAGCTAGGGCGGCGACGGGGCGGCAAGGCCTTGCCGCGGTCTTGCTGATATTCCCGACAAGGGTCTTGCCGGGGCCTCGTGGGCGCCCTCGGGAAGAGTCTCGCCGGGGCCCCGTGGGCATCCTCGGCAAGGAGCCTTGCTGTTGCCTTGTTTCCTGGTTCCTACCCAGGCCTCGCAGGCCCTTTGTCTTCACAAAGATCTGCAGGCCACCATGGAGGCGTCTCCTGAGCCTTGTTTCCAATGTGGTTGATGGCGTCGGAACTTTTCGACTCAAGGGTGGCGGCCCCGTTGGTGTTGGGCAAGTTGCCTTGGCAAGGCTCTTGCCGGGGCTGTGAAGGCCGCCCCGGCAATGGCCTTGCCAAGGGAGTTTCACCTCGCCCTCTACTCTTCATGCTTTTGGTATTGAGCACGGCTCTAGTAGTCTTGTGTCTTTGCTTCCTCTGCCCCGCCAAGCATGGCTGCAGGCGTGTGGCTGCGACTGCCCGCGCACAAGTAAAGGGGTACAAAAAGGACCCCTACTTTTGTACGCCGACAAGAGCCCCCGAGCCTGGGCCACATATAAGCGCGGAGTGTTATTGGGCCAGGCCTAGGACGGTGCGCGGGTACGCGTGGCAGAGTTTTACCGCAGTAATTCCCTCGCCAGTTGCACTTCCCCATGATCTGTGTTGAATGCGTGACGTGGGGGTCGTGCGTGGAGTGACCGCAGCATGCTTGCGTCGCCCCGCGGTTTCAATAGTAAAGAGGCGGTCTGCGTCTCCCCTCATAAAAATAGAGGAAACCGCAGGGGCGCGGCTCATTTACTAGGTCGATTCGGGTCGTGGCCATCATGGCATGCGTGCCCCACGATCGTGGGGCGCGAAACGGCCGTCCACTTGCCATCTGAATCCTGGCTCGCCCGCCACGTGTCCCCCATGCATCGGGGAGGGCAGGCGATGGACACAGAGGGTACGGTCTATAATGCCAGGGCGGGGGGCCGGGCGCCGCTGATTGGAGCAGCGGATCGGTCCTGTTTCCTCGCGCCCCCGGCGGCTGGATTGGTTAATTGGCGTGGCCGCCCTTAGGCTTGCTTGGCCCCGTCCCCCTATAAAAAGGGAACAGGGAGAGCACCTTCCCGCATCCATCCTCTTCCAGCTTGATCCCTTTCCTTCCACTCTCATGGCGAGAGGGTGCAGTCGTGGCCTTCCTTCTGTGGAGGCAACCAGGTCTTCCTCCCGCCAGAGAGCAGCGGCAGTAAAGGAAGAGCCGTACGCCCAAGATGAAGGCCATGCTCGAGGCAGAGGCGCCGGGTGGGGCCGCGGTCGGCGAAGCGGTCAAGGAAGAGGTGGGCGCGGAAGGGGGATACCCGCGTCGTCATCGTCTCTGTCACCATCTCCTCCTGCTTCGTCAAGCGGCCATGTCGGAGACACGGCGCTGGAGTTCATCCTGCGACTGCGCGAGCCGCCGCGCAGCCGCCTTCGCCTTCCCGAAGCATTCGCGAGGGTGCTGGAGATCGACCAGTCACCGAGGTTGAGACTTCAGATGAAGGGGTGCTGCAATGGCGCCATGTCGGCGAACACAAGGTTTCCCGCCCCTCATGTGATGCTCCTTCGTTGGGGCTGGAAAACCCCAAATCAAAATCCGGATGAAAATAAGACAACCCCAAATGCTAGATCCCCGATCGTCCCAACTGGGCACCACTACTGATCATCAGGGAAAGACACATAGTAACGACCACGTTCCTCGTCGAACTCCCACTTGAGATCGACGCCATCATCTGCACTAGCATCGTCGGCACCTGCAACTGTTTTGGTAGAATCTGTGAGTCACGGGGACTCAGCAATCTCACACCCGCGAGATCAAGACTATTTAAGCTTAAAGGAAAGGGGGTGTAATAAAGTGGAGCTGCAGCGGCAAAAGCATATATGGTGGCTAACTTGCGCAAATGAGAGCGAGAAGAGAAGCAACGGAACGGTCGTCATCTAGCAATGACCAAGAAGTGATCTTGAACACCTACTTACGTCATACATAACTCAGACCGTGTTCACTTCCCGGACTCCGCCGAGAAGAGACCATCACGGCTACACACGCTGTTGATGTATTCTAATTGGGTCAAGTGACAAGTTATCTACAACCGGACATTAACAAATTCCCATCTGCCTCATAACCGCGGGCACGTCTTTCGAAAGATAATACCCTGCAGGGGTGTCCCAACTTAGCCCATCATAAGCTCTCACGGTCAACGAAGGATAAACCTTCTCCCGGAAGACCCGATCAGTCTCGGAATCCCGGTTTACAAGAAATTTCGTCAATGGTAAAACAAAACCAGCAAAGCCGCCCGAATGTGCCGACAAATCCCGATAGGAGCTGCACATATCTCGTTCTCAGGGCACACCGGATAAGTCAAGCTACGAGTAAAACCAGACCTCGAGTTTCCCCGAGGTGGCCCCGCAGGCTGCTCGGTTCAGACCAACAATCGAAGGAGCACTGGCCCGGGGGGGGTTAAAATAAGATGACCCTCGGGCTCGCGAAAACCCGGGGGAAAAGGCTTAGGCGGCAAATAGTAAAACCAAAGTTGGGCCTTGCTGGAGGAGTTTTATTCAAGGCGAACTGTCAAGGGGGTCCCATAAATCAACCGACCGCATAAGGAACGCAAACTCAAGGAACATAATCCCGGTATACCAGTAACTAGGGCGGCAAGAGTGCAACAAAACACTAGGCATAAGACCGAGCCTTCCACCCTTTACCAAAATATATATATGCATTAATTAAATAAGAGGTATTGTGATATCCCATCATATCCATGTTCCGACATGGAACCAACTTCAACTTCACCTGCAACTAGCAACGCTATAAGAAGGGCTGAGCAAAAGCAGTAACTTAGCCAAACAACGGTTTGCTAGGAAAGGATGGTTAGAGGCTGACATGGCTAAAATGGGAGACATGATATAGCAAGTGATAGGTAGCGGAGCATGGCAATAGAGCGAACAACTAGCAAAGCAAAGATAGAAGTGATTTCGAGGGGTGGTCATCTTGCCTGCAAGGTTCTCAGAGTTGTCGAAAGCTTGATCCTCGTAAGCGTACTCGATAGGTTCCTCGTTCACGAACTCGTCTCCCGGCTCTACCCAAGACAAGAACACAAGCAAACGGAACCACAATCAACAACGAGAAATGCACAAGCAACATGATGCAAAACATGTATGATATGCAAGATATGATATGCGATGCATATGCGTGCTCCGGAAGGAAAATGATGAACATGGAAGTAACTTGGCAAAACAAGTATGCCACTGGAAAGATGGGATGATTTCGGTCGAAATCGATATAAAGATCACCGGAATCGGATGCACGGTTTGCAAATGGCAAGCAAAACAAGAATGACACTAATCTGCGATAAACAGCAAGATATCACTTAAAATGCAACAAGCAACAATGCTACAGCACCCCAACATAGCAACAAAGCACATGGAAGTAATCTACAGGAGATGCTTGACAAAAGATGAACACTGAGCTACGGCTAGATCACAACATATCAAGCTCAAACAAGCGGGTGGGCCGGCAGGCCTCGGCGGCGGCTGCGCGACACGTGGCGGCGGCGGGCGGAGTGGACGCGTCTGGCCGGAGGCGGACACGTCCGGCGGCGCGAGGGGAAAACGAACTAGGGTTTCGTCTGCAAATGTATTTCGGGATGCCCACATATTTATAGGTAGAGGGAGCTAGGAGGCTCCAAATGAGGTGCGGTTTTCGCCCACACGATCGTGATCGAACGACCTAGAGCATGGAAGAGAGTTTGGTGGGTTTTGGGATGGCTTTAGGGGGGGGGGGTTTGCTGGACACTCAAATGGACTTTGCGGATGCCCGGTTAACCGTTGGAGTACCAAACGACCTCCAAATGGAACGAAACTTGACCGGTAGTCTCCGGGTGGTATATTAAGGCCACTTGACAAGCCTCGGTCCATTCCGAGAAAGTTTGACACACGCACACGAAAGAAAGCAAGAGGGGTGCACCGGAGGAGATAGGAGCGCCGGATTGCAAAACGGACAACGGGGAAAATGCTCGGATGCATGAGACGAACACGTATGCAAATGCAATGCACATGATGACATGATATGAAAATGCATGACATGACAAAATACAAAACGAAAGACAAAACCCGACAACGAAGGGAAAATCATAACACATAGCCGGAAATGGCAAGAGTCGGAGTTACAAATATGGCAAGTTACATGCGGGGTGTTACAACACTCCACCACTACGAGAGGATCTCGTCCCGAGATCTAGGACTGAAAGAACTCCGGATATTCGGAACGGAGATGGTCCTCGCGTTCCCAGGTGGCTTCCCGGTCGGAATGGTGCGACCACTTCACTTTCAGGAATTTGATTGACTTGTTGCGAGTCTTGCGCTCAGTTTCTTCAAGAATAGCAACGGGGTGCTCATGATAAGATAAATATTCTTGGAGGTCAATCTCTTCGAAGCTGATAGTGCGCTCAGGCGTCTTGAAGCACTTGCGGAGCTGTGACACGTGGAACACATCGTGCACGTTCGCGAAGTTGGAAGGAAGCTCAAGTTGATAGGCGAGGTCGCCTCTTTTGCCAATGATCTTGAAAGGACCCACGTATCTAGGGGCAAGCTTCCCTTTAATACTGAAGCGACGAGTGCCTTTCATTGGAGAGACGCGGAGGTAGACATGATCTCCGATCTCGAAAGCCAAATCATGATGCTTACTATCATAGTAAATCTTCTGACGCGATTGCGCGGCTTTGAGATTATCGCGGATGACTTTACACATTTCTTCAGCTTCAGTGATTAAGTCATTGCCAAGAAGTTGGCGTTCACCAGTCTCTGACCAATTGAGAGGAGTACGACACTTTCTGCCATAGAGAATCTCGAATGGGGCCTTGCCCAAACTCGCTTGGAAGCTGTTGTTGTAGGAGAATTCAGCATATGGAAGACAATCTTCCCATTTCATGCCAAAGGAAATGACACAAGCCCTGAGCATATCTTCAAGAATTTGATTGACTCGCTCGACTTGGCCACTAGTTTGAGGATGGAAAGCTGTGCTGAAGTGAATGTTAGTGCCCATGGCCTTCTGGAAGGAGTCCCAGAACTTAGAGGTGAAGATGCTTCCACGATCTGAGGAAATCAATTGTGGAATGCCGTGCAAGGAGATAATTCTGGAGGTGTAGAGCTCTGCCAGCTGAGCTGCTATGATGGATTCTTTGATAGGAAGGAAATGAGCCACATTAGGGAGCTTGTCAATGACAACGAAGATAGCATCATTTCCGCGCTTGGACTTGGGAAATCCAGTCATGAAGTCCATTTCGATATGATCAAACTTCCATTCTGGGATAGCAAGAGATTGGAGGAGACCAGCTGGTCGTTGGTGTTCTGCTTTCACTCTTCGACAGACATCACATTCATTCACGAATTGAGCAATTTCTCGCTTCATTCGAGTCCACCAATACGACTGCTTGAGGTCATGATACATCTTCGTACTTCCAGGATGAATGGAAAGGAGAGAATTGTGCGCCTCGTTCATTATGACTTTCCTTAGATCACCTTTAGGAACCACAATCCGGTCCTCGAAGAACAAAGTGTCTCTGTCATCAATGCGATAGCACTTGTATTTGGAAAGACCCTTGTCGATACCACGTTTCACCTTCTTCACCATGGCATCAAGGAGTTGTGCCTCACGAATTTGATCTTCCAAAGTAGGAGAGACTATGCGGTTGGCAAGAAAGCCTTGAGGAACAACTTGGAGATTTAGCTTGTGGAAAGCTTCACAAAGATCCGGTTGGAATGGCTTGAGGATTAAGCTGTTGCAATAAGCCTTCCTACTTGAAGCATCTGCAATGACATTTGCTTTGCCTGGAGTATATTCGATACTCGGATTGTACTCTTGAATCATTTCGACCCATCGAGTCTGCTTGAGGTTGAGGTTGGGCTGAGTGAAGATATACTTGAGACTCTTGTGATCAGTGAAAATGTCCACTTGTCTTCCCAACAAGAGATGTCTCCACGTTATTAATGCATGGACAACTGCCGCCAACTCAAGATCGTGAGTGGGGTAGTTCTTCTCGTTGGGCTTCAACTGACGAGAGGTATAGGCCACAACTTTCTTCTCTTGCATTAATACAGCACCGAGACCTTGGAGAGAAGCATCACAGAAAACTTCATACGGCTTGGATTCATCAGGAGGAGTCAAGACAGGAGCTGTGACAAGTTTCTCTTTGAGAGTGTTGAAAGCAACGTCACACTCAGGAGACCAGACATATTTCACATGCTTCTGTAGGAGGTTGGAAAGAGGTTTTGCAATCTTGGAGAAATTCTCAACGAATCTTCGGCAATAGCTTGCAAGACCAAGAAAACTGCGGAGCTGCTTGACATTTTGAGGAGGTTCCCAACCCACAACTACGGACACCTTCTCGGGGTTAACAGCGATGCCGTTGGCAGAGATGATGTGACCAAGGAAAAGAACTTCATCGAGCCAAAACTCACATTTGGAGAACTTCGCATAGAATTGATACTCTCTGAGCTTGTCGAGCACCAATCGCAAATGTTTGGCATGATCCTGCTTATTCTTGGAGAAGACCAAGATATCATCGAGATACACCAGAACGAATTCATTGGTATAGGGGTTGAAGATGAAATTCATCATCCGAGAGAACACCGGAGGAGCATTGACAAGGCCGAAAGACACGACAGTATATTCATAAGAACCAAAGCTTGTTCTGAATGCTGTCTTGGGAATATCTTCTTCACGAATGCGAATCTGATGATAACCCATACGAAGGTCAAGCTTCGAGAATACTTTAGCCCCTTTGAGTTGCTCAAATAGCTCATTGATGTTGGGAAGTGGATACTTGTTCTTGATTGTCTTGATTGCCTTGCCCTTGAGTACGTTCTTGCAAGAGTTGCAGAATCATCTGAGCATTGGCGTTGGTGGCTGCCATGATTGCTTGCCATGCCTCCGGAGGCGCAGGTGGTGGCGGAGGGTTCGCTTGACTCCCTTCATTGCGATCCGGATTCTGACGTGTTGGCGGAGCCATCCTGAAGAGGGTGACATCCGTTAGCATCTTGATAGACAAATAGATAAGTAGAATCAACGGATAGAAATTGCAACATATAGTCTTCACAATAAACATTCGAACGAAGATGAACGAATGAATTCCGTAGTAAATCATCACACTTCCATAAGTTGAGAAGCCACTTGAAAAAGATATGGAATGAACATAAGAATTCGAAGCAACTCGAGTACCACAATACAAAACAAAACAAGTATTGGCTTGCAGAATAAGCCGGAACAAACATATGATAGATATTTCGTCCGAAGTTTTCATGGTGGGGCCCACACGGGCTCAATCGTACAGCACCATCATGTACAAGGCTGTGCACATGACATACGAAGCGTCCTCGAGTCAGCAAAGCCATGGACTCTTTAAGACACAACGAGACCACTATAAAATCAACCGTATACAGGCGGACCACTAGACGTCAAACCCCAATCTCATATCATGCATCTGTCGGAAAGATATCCTAAGGCTACTTGAATTCCCACTTATAAACTCCCGAAACTTTCTGGTTATGCAATCTGGTGTAGGGGATACAGGGGACACAAAATATATCACCCAAACTAACAATCCCTAGATCCAGCTGTATCCATCCGTCAACACATAACCAAGAAACCTTCGGAAATCGTTTACCTCAACCTTCGAAAAACATCCGTTATACAAGTCATGGCAATACTCCCGAACTCCCGCCCCAGTACTGGGTGGCGTCGAGGTGATCTCACCAACAACTGCACAAAAGAGATTTTGATGTCGGCGAAACTCAGGTATTCTAGAACTGCAACGATAAAATTGTGACGACAACACCTCGGAGCTCAACTCCCCGGGACACTGCCACAACCCCTAAATGTTAGGAGGCACCAAGAACAATGTTCTCGTCACAAAACCATCGGAACGATTCCAAGATACCCGCGTGATCCTAAAAAAAAATTTAGTGAAATTTGAGGAGAGAATAGTCAAAACTTCTACGTCAGGAGACCTCACCAGAGCGACGAAGGGACTGAGGAGTAAAAAGAATCCTACTCTCCGATATATATAATCCTAAGACTCGTCAGGAGACCTCACTAGAGCGACGAAGGGACTGAGGAGTAAAAAGAATCCTACTCTCCGATATATATATAATCCTAAGACTCAAAACATTTTTGTTCTAGACTCAACAACGCTAGCGATTCGATCAAGCAGGGGGCTCCTAAGTCGGGGATGGCTCTGATTACCAACTTGTAACGCCCCAGACACACCCGCCGGTGGTCGTTACTCATGGCGGGATCTAGACTGGCCCCACAGATCAATACTAGTCTTTTCTGCGCACTTTGTCCTCACTCGTGCGCACCCGGGAGCAACTTCTCGGTCGGTCACCCATCCTGAAATTACTCCAAGCTGAGCACGCTTAACTTTGGAGTTCTGTCCGAATGGGCTTCCGGAAAAGAAGGATTTCCTTATTGATATGAGTAGTCTATCATCCCTATTAAGCCAGGCTATCACATACACCCCCACTCAAAGGAACCGACGTCCTCGTCGGGCCACAGGAACGTTCCCTATTGGCACATACGTCTGTGCATTCGGTCCGGTACATGTGCCATGCCGTGTGCCACGACAGGTCACAAACGGCATGAACAACATGACCGCGCACCTGTCCGCAAACATCCGTGTAACCGCGAGGGTCGGCTCTGATACCAACTTGTAACGCCCCCGATGCGGCTATATCTCCCACGTGTCGAGGCACGACTTAGAGGCATAACCGCATAGTGGTTTTGTCGCAAGAAGGGTCATCTTCACACAATCCCATGTAATGAACAAGAATGGGATAAAGAGTTGGCTTACAATCGCCACTTCACACAATACATAAATATAATTCATACATCATCCAGAAATACAAACATATAGACCGGCTATGGTCAAAATCCGGATGAAAATAAGACAACCCCAAATGCTAGATCCCCGATCGTCCCAACTGGGCACCACTACTGATCATCAGGAAAAGACACATAGTAACGACCACGTTCCTCGTCGAACTCCCACTTGAGATCGACACCATCATCTGCACTGGCATCGTCGGCACCTGCAACTGTTTTGGTAGAATCTGTGAGTCACGGGGACTCAGCAATCTCACACCCGCGAGATCAAGACTATTTAAGCTTACAGGAAAGGGGGTGTAATAGAGCTGCAGCGGCAAAAGCATATATGGTGGCTAACTTGCGCAAATGAGAGCGAGAAGAGAAGCAACGGAACGGTCATCATCTAGCAATGACCAAGAAATGATCCTGAACACCTACTTACGTCATACATAACTCAGACCGTGTTCACTTCCCGGACTCCGCCGAGAAGAGACCATCACGGCTACACAAGCAGTTGATGTATTTTAATTGGGTCAAGTGACAAGTTATCTACAACCGGACATTAACAAATTCCCATCTGCCTCATAACCGCGGGCACGGCTTTCGAAAGATAATACCCTGCAGGGGTGTCCCAACTTAGCCCATCATAAGCTCTCACGGTCAACGAAGGATAAACCTTCTCCCAGAAAGACCCGATCAGTCTCGGAATCCCGGTTTACAAGACATTTCGTCAATGGTAAAACAAAACCAGCAAAGCCGCCCGAATGTGCCGACAAATCCCGATAGGAGCTGCACATATCTCGTTCTCAGGGCACACCGGATAAGTCAAGCTACGAGTAAAACCAGACCTCGAGTTTCCCCGAGGTGGCCCCGCAGGCTGCTCGGTTCAGACCAACAATCGAAGGAGCACTGGCCCGGGGGGGTTAAAATAAGATGACCCTCGGGCTCGCGAAAACCCGGGGGAAAAGGCTTAGGCGGCAAATAGTAAAACCAAAGTTGGGCCTTGCTGGAGGAGTTTTATTCAAGGCGAACTGCCAAGGGGGTCCCATAAATCACCCGACCGCATAAGGAACGCAAACTCAAGGAACATAATCCCGGTATACCAGTAACTAGGGCGGCAAGAGTGGAACAAAACACTAGGCATAAGGCCGAGCCTTCCACCCTTTACCAAAATATATATATGCATTAATTAAATAAGATATATTGTGATATCCCATCATATCCATGTTCCGACATGGAACCAACTTCAACTTCACCTGCAACTAGCAACGCTATAAGAAGGGCTGAGCAAAAGCGGTAACTTAGCCAAACAACGGTTTGCTAGGAAAGGATGGTTAGAGGCTGACATGGCTAAAATGGGAGACATGATATAGCAAGTGATAGGTAGCGGAGCATGGCAATAGAGCGAACAACTAGCAAAGCAAAGATAGAAGTGATTTCGAGGGGTGGTCATCTTGCCTGCAAGGTTCTCAGAGTTGTCGAAAGCTTGATCCTCGTAAGCGTACTCGACAGGTTCCTCGTTCACGAACTCGTCTTCCGGCTCTACCCAAGACAAGAACACAAGCAAACGGAACCACAATCAACAACGAGAAATGCACAAGCAACATGATGCAAAACATGTATGATATGCAAGATATGATATGCGATGCATATGCGTGCTCCGGAAGGAAAATGATGAACATGGAAGTAACTTGGAAAACCAAGCATGCCACTGGAAAGATGGGATGATTTCGGTCGAAATCGATATAAAGATCACCGGAATCGGATGCACGGTTTGCAAATGGCAAGCAAAACAAGAATGACACTAATCTGCGATAAACAGCAAGATAGCACTTAAAATGCAACAAGCAACAATGCTACAGCACCCCAACATAGCAACAAAGCACATGGCAATAATCTACAGGAGATGCTTGACAAAAGATGAACACTGAGCTACGGCTAGATCGCAACATATCAAGCTCAAACAAGCATGGCAAAAGCGCAAAAGATTACAGGTTCACAGACTTTAGTGAAAAACTGGACATGGCAGTAAACAGCATCAGGTAGCAATGTTGAGAGCACGAAAGCAACATGGACTACACCACTGGAAATACGGCATGGCATACTTCAAAACATATGTAGAGCTCATGCCCATAAGATGCAGAGATTAAATGATACAAAAATGACAAATGTCCAAGTTCTGATAAGAACCAGGGAATAACAGCAACAAGCCCTCTTCCAACAGAGATTTGGGCATCAAGATGACTTCTAATGAATATGGTGCAATTGAACAAAATGAAGAGCATCACGAGACGAACAATCTGACATATTACATGCGCGAATCGGGGCAACATGCACGGAGTTATAGCAATACGAACAGAGGCACTTGCTGAGAAAGTCCGAGGACTTGGATAAAAAAGGGGGGCGAGAAAAGGTCAACGCTCATGAGATCCGGATCGGGGAAGCTACAGGAGCTCGAGGAGCTCGGGCTCGGGCTCGTCCTCGGCCTCGCCGGCGATGGCCGGAGGAGAGGGAAGGAGGCGGCGGCGGCGGGCGCTCGTGGGAGGAGGAGGGCCGGCGGGGTCGCCCGCGGTGGCTCGCCGGAGCCGGCGAACGGC
>NC_057814.1:349045776-349083555 GCF_018294505.1 Triticum aestivum
GCCGGCGGGCCTCGGCGGCGACGGCGGCGGCTGCGCGACACGTGGCGGCGGCGGGCGGAGTGGACGCGTCCGGCCGGAGGCGGACACGTCCGGCGGCGCGAGGGGAAAACGAACTAGGGTTTCGTCTGCAAATGTATTTCGGGATGTCCACATATTTATAGGTAGAGGGAGCTAGGAGGCTCCAAATGAGGTGCGGTTTTTGCCCACACGATCGTGATCGAACGACCTAGAGCATGGAAGAGAGTTTGGTGGGTTTTGGGCTGGTTTTAGGGGGGGTTTGCTGGACACTCAAATGGACTTTGCGGATGCCCGGTTAACCGTTGGAGTACCAAACGACCTCCAAATGGAACGAAACTTGACCGGTGGTCTCCGGGTGGTATATTAAGGCCACTTGACAAGCCTCGGTCCATTCCGAGAAAGTTTGACACACGCACACGAAAGAAAGCAAGAGGGGTGCACCGGAGGAGATAGGAGCGCCAGATTGCAAAACGGACAACGGGGAAAATGCTCGGATGCATGAGACGAACACGTATGCAAATGCAATGCACATGATGACATGATATGAAAATGCATGACATGACAAAATACAAAACGAAAGACAAAACCCGACAACGGAGGGAAAATCATAACACATAGCCGGAAATGGCAAGAGTCGGAGTTACAAATATGGCAAGTTACATGCGGGGTGTTACAAGGTCGGTGTGGTAGCTCCGGGGCGAACGAGCACTCGGGGCTCGATCTGCTCGACGAAGCGAACGCTGGCGGAGCTTCCGGACACGAAGGGGCGATGTGGAGGCGACGGTGGCCGTGGTTACGACGGTGGTGCGGTTGCGGCGGTGTCGGCCATGGCGGGGAGAGAGTGAGAGAGAGGGCAGGAGAGAATGAGGTGTCCAAGGGATTCGGGGCGTCACCGTGGTGAGGGGGTTGAGGGAGTCCTGGATTAAGGGGTTCTTGGGCGTCCGGACTGTATGACGTGGGCCGGACTAATGGACTATGAAGATGCAGGACCGAAGACTCTCTCCCGTGTCCGGATAGGACTCTCCTTGGCGTTTGGATATGACGATTCCTTTCCTAGTAATCGACTTTGTACAATCCTAGACCCCTCCGGTATCTATATAAACCGGAGGGCTTAGTCCACAGAGACATAATCATAATCATACAGGCTATACTTCTAGGGTTTTAGCCATTACGATCTCGTGGTAGATCAACTCTTGTAATATTCATATTCATCAAGATCAATCAAGCAGGAAGTAGGGTATTAACTCCATAGAGAGGGCCCGAACCTGGGTAAACATCGTGTCCCCTGTCTCCTGTTACCATCGACCTTAGACGCACAGTTCGGGACCCCCTACCAGAGATCCGCCGGTTTTGACACCGACATTGGTACTTTCATTGAGAGTTCCGCTGCGTCGTGTGCAAAAGGTTTGATGGCCCCGTCAATCATCTACAACAATACCGTCCAAGGTGAAGTCTTCCTCCCCGGACAGATCTTCGTATTCGGCGGCTTCGCACTGCGGGCCAACTCGCTTGGCCATCTAGAGCAGATCGACAGCTACGCCCCTGGCCATGATGTCAGATTTGGAAGCTTGAACTATGTCGCTGATATCCGCGGAGACTTGATCTTCGATGGATTCACGCCCACGGTAGCCGCTCCCTGCCACCACGATGAACATGACTTAAATCTGTCATTGGACCACACCCAGGAGATAGAGCCTGTAACTGCTCTGGCCCTAGATCCAGAGCATATCACGCCATCCGAGGACGGGAAGCTCAACCCCGCCATGGAAGTCGCAAAGTCAAAGGCGTTGGAGCCGCACACAGACCCAACCTCGGGTGGGATCTGCGTCATCGGAACCTCAGATTCATCTCCGGCCATAGGTTCCAAACCACGTGCATCCGCAGCCATCGATCCTGATCAGGCTCCGATCGTTGAATTCAGTGCCGTGGACATCTTCTGGCACTCACTTTTAGGTGATGTGCTAAACTCATTAAAAGCCCTCTCCTTAGCAGGGGACTCACAGCCGAATTATGTCTGGTTCGAACTGGAGGCTGATGACGGAGAATTTCGCTTCCCACCCACCCCGCACTTAATAGCCACTGTCAAAGACTTAACCGACATGCTCGATTACGGCTCCGAAGACATCGACGGTATAGACGACAATGCTGGAGAGGAGCAGGTCTAAAACCCGCCGTTTATCGTACGTTGGACGGCCACCTCCTCATACGACATATACATGGTGGATGCACCCAAAGAGTATAGCGGTGATGACAAGGAAGATCCAGTTGAGGATGAACCTCCTGAGATACAACCAAAGCGCCGACGTCAGCGGCGCCGCTCTAAATCATGCCGCAAAAAAGACAGCAACACCGGCAAATTAGAAGATAACACTCCGGACGGTGCCGAAGACAGAGAAGACCCCGACGAGCAAATTGCCAAACAGGACGATCGGGAAGATGGGCAAGTTAGCCCAGATGAATAGGCTATAAACGAAGACTCGGAGGACAGCAATTATTTACAACCCTTCGAGGATGAGGTGAGCCTCAGCAACGAGGATTTCATCGTGCCTGAGGAACCTCTCGAGTAGGAGCACTTTAAGCGCCGGCTAATAGCCACTTCAAGAAGCATGAAAAAGAAGCAGCAGCAGCTTCAGGCTGATCAAGATCTGCTCAACGACAGATGGACTAATGTCCTAGCAGCCGAGGAATACGACATCGAACACCCAACCAAAAGTTACCTGAAGCGCAAATTGTTACCCCAATTCGATGACGAGGCGTTGGAGCCCGTAGAATCAGTGCGTAATGCGGCTGACCGACCACCACGTGGCTGGGATAAAGCGGCACCTCAAGCCGAACACCGGCCCGTCCTACCTCACTGAAAAGGAAGATATAAAGCAGCTCGGGGTTATACATATGACCTGCGGCAGGACCTAAAGAACAGAACAGGTCAGACCAGATCGATCTAAGGATCGAGGGGGCGCACCCTGACACGGGACGACGACCATCTGGCCGGGCGTGACCAATATAGCCACGCCCGGGGCGAAAACCGCAGACACACTGCATCCGAGCTACGTCGCTACTTTTTTGGACTATAAACAGTAAGGTAAAACCCCACTGCAATTTTTATTAATAACAAAACAAAGTAACAAAAGTTCTTACAAGGGAGTTAAGCCCCTACAAAAAGATAAAAGGAGAAAAGAAAGGGAGAAAAGAAACTAGAGAAAAAATAAACTAAAGAAAAGACCTAGAAAGGACAAAAGAAACTACTAAAAAAGTGGAAAAATTACATCAATTAGTCCAACCAAGCAGAAAATTGCCTGTCAAACTTCTGCTTCATTATGTGCTTGAGTAGTTTCAGTTCCTCCTTGAAGATGAATTTCCATCCCTGAAAAGTGGGCTCAATATGTTCAAAAATCTTATTGTTTCTAGTTATTCAAATAGCCCATGATCCGAGTATAATGATCACCATAAAGGATGGGTAGGTGAGCTTATCCTATAGGTCTTGGAATGCTTCTAGCACTGAAAGATTTGGTGATCATGTGGGATAAATAAAGTCCCAGCATTGCTGAGCAAATGGGCATCCCCAAAAAAGATGATGTAAAGTTTCCTCATGTTGACAGTCCCTTACTGCACAATTGTACACTTCAAGCTCAAAGTTTTTCCTCCTTAACAGGTTTCTTGTGTTGACTCTTTCATGTGACAACATCCAGAAGAAAACTTTATGTTTTCGCTGACATGAGCTCTTCCAAATCCAGTTGAAGTGAGGTGGTGTTTGCTTATGCCCAATCAGCACATTGTATGCTTTAACGAAAGAATAAAACTCATTCCCCCAAGTGTAACTCCAAGTGTCCAAAGCATCTATGAACTCAGATTGTCTCAAAGACATGCAAATGTCCTCCATCTGTAAGAATTCATCATAAGATTGTATTGTCAGAGGTAGATGGAATAAGTCTTGGAGATACTCAGTATGCACCACCTGATTTACACTTATTGCAGGGTTCTTGACAAAAGAATGCAAGTGAGGTAACTGTTGTTTTAATACTGCTTCGTGCCATAATCATCCCATAATAGAGAAATTTTGCCATCACCGACATTACATCTTGCTATTGATTAAACTGATCAATGAGAGCCAGATTTGATTTCCACCAGAATGAACCAATCATAGTGTCTCCAGGTAGCTTCCCATCACTGTAATAAGTTTCCCAAATCAGGTGTACCCAAGGTATACATGTCTGTTAAAGAATTTCTGTAAGTTTTTCATGAGTAAGGTTCTATTGTGAGTGTAAATGTCTAGAACCCCCAATCCTCCTTGATTTCTGGTCCTACAAACAGTGTGCCATGCTACCATTGTAGGTCTTCTGTCTTCCATATCAGGGCTCCTCCAGAGACAGTGCCTTAGGTATTTTATAAGCTGCTTCTTGATTGTGATTGGAATGTCCAAGAAAGTCATGAAAAAAACTGAGAGAGATGCAAGCACTGATTTTACCAACAGTAGCCTTCCTGCCTGAGTCATGAAAGATGAAATTCCAGCTAATCTTTTTGCAATCGTATTTACCAGAGGTAAGCATTGCTCCACAATTGGCTTATAAATTCGCAGTGGCAGACCTAGATAAGTGAAAGGAAATTGCCCTCTAGCACATTGAAGAGTATTTGTAAAAAGCTCTACTCTCTCTTCGGCAATGTTTACAGGAACCATGATTGATTTGCTATAATTTACCTAAAGACCAGTTGCTGAAGCAAAAGTGTTTAGCAATGCTTTGAGACAAATAAGCTGCCTAGCATCTGCTTGCATTATAACCAGAGTGTCATCAGCATATTGAACTATTAGGAAGTCAGGGAAAGCATTGACTTGGAGTAGAGGTGTGATTAGGTTCAGTCTCATGGCTTTGTTGAGTATAGATTGCAAAAGATCAGCAGCCAGCACAAAAATTACTGGGGAATATGGATCCCCCTGCCTTACACCTCTTTTGATGTAGATTTTTTTTCCAGGCACACCATTTAACAAGACAGCAGAAGATGCAGAGGAGAACAATGATTGCATCCAAGAAATCCATTTTTCACCAAACCCCTTAGCTCTAAAAATGTCAATGATTGCTTGATGTTCAATAGTGTCAAAAGCTTTCTCAAAATCCAATTTGATAACTAGCATTTCCTCTTTTGATTTATGACATTGATGAATATACTCATAGGCCCATCCCAAGCAATCTTGAATCACTCTGTCTTTGAGGAAACCATACTGGTTGATGTGCACCATTTTGAGAATAACTTCTCCAGTCTATTGGCCAACAGTTTTGTTATAATTTTAAGCACACAATTGAGCAAAGAAATTGGCCTAAATCATTTGGGGACAGTGGAACTTCCTTTTTAGGAATCAGAGTGATGAAAGAAGTGTTTATGCTTTCCAGATCCACTGCACCAGCATGGAAGGCCATGATGAGATCAGTAACATCTCCTTTTATAATATCCCAGGAATTTCTGATGAACTCATGTTAAAACCATCTGGTCCTGGAGATTTATCATTTGGTAGGTTTTTAACTACATCATCAATTTCCTCCTGGGTAAAAGGGTTTTCCAAGTCCAAGAACACTTGAGGGTCTACATGTTGTTCATAGAGGTCATTTAGGTCAAAATGCATTGTATGATCTGTAGATTGACCCATTCTTTTTCTAAATGCCTCCCATAAAATGGCTGCTTTTCCTTCATGTTCAGTAACTTCAACTTGATCCTCATTGATCAGCATTGCAATTTCATTATGCCTGTGATTGATGATAGCTTTTGTATGAAAGAATTTTGTGTTTTCATCCCCAAATTTAACTCCTTTAATTTTGCCCCTCTGCTTCCAGTATATTTTCTGGTTGTTAAGTACAGTTAACAGAGTATCCTTGAGCAGCGATCTACAATTGTTTTCAAACACAGATAAGTCTCTGAATTCCACAATGAAGTCCCACACGAAGATGCATTCATTTAACTCTACAATCTATTTCTTCAGACAAGACAAGCTTTTAGCCCACAGTATTAGAGCTCTTCCTAGGTTCGTAAACTTGGCATTTATCTTTTTGGCATGATCAATAAAACCCACTGGATGTTCCATGCAGCCTGAACCACCTCTTTGAAGGAGCTGTGCTTAAGACAGTAGTTTTCAAATCTGAAGACCTTTGATTTTGGGATGGATGTTCCAATTTTAATCATACAAGGCAAATGGTATGAAATAGGTTTTGCCAAGGGCAGAGCAGTAGAATCAGGATAACTAGTCATCCAAGCAGCTGAGGTAAAAAACCAGTCCAACTTTCATGCAATGGGTTGTCTTGCATGTTGCTCCAACTATACTGCCTTCCTTTCAATGGAAGTTCAGTCAGCCCAAGATTGCTTATAGCTTCATTAAACAGCAGCATCTCATTGACATCTCCACCAGGTCTATTTCTATCCTTTGGTGACCTAATGAAATTGAAATCCCATTATAATCTAGTCTACATCAATGGGCATTTGAATATTGCCAAGCCAATCAATGAATTCAATCTTATCTTCATGGTTGCAGGGACCATAAATGTTTGTGAGAATCCAGGACTTGGAAGAAGTGTTGCAAGTAAATTGAATAGACGGGGAGAATTTGTTTTGAAAAATCATTTCTCCAGAGAACAAAGCTCCATTCCAGGCAGTTAAAATCCCTCCAGAGGCTCCAATGGATGGCAAAAATTCAAATTTATTAAATCTTTGAGGACAAAAATTCTGAATATAGGCCAGGTCAAAAGATTCTCTCTTGGTTTCTTGAATGCAAATAATCCCAGCAGCACTTTCCTCAACTTTCTATCTAATAGCTAACCACTTATCTGAAGCATTAATCCCTCTAACATTCCAGTTTAATATGTTCCAAGATCTGTTATTATTCATTACACAACAAAGGTTTTCCAGATTTATTACCAAAGACCATCCCTTGGTAGTTGCCACAAGCAGAATAGTTACTGTTTTGCAATCTTATCTCTATTTTAAAGTCACAACAGACCATGACCTATAAATCACATAAGCAAACCAGAGCATCAGCAACACAGAGAAAGTAGCGAGAAGTGGCACTGCTTTCTGAATGCAGATTATCATTGCCATTGTTTTCAAAGGGATAAGTAGTCCAAAGATCATATAGAGCATGTAAAGGACCAACAATCAAAAGGGGCCACTCAGGGCATACATCCACAGTCTTACATTGTCTGACTTGCAACATGGGAACTAGCATGAAACAGATAACCATGACAGAAGTAAAAGTCAACACTCTAGCACTTTGACAGCTACTAAATGTCCTGCACATCTTCATTTCTTGATGGTGTGGGTCCCTTCTCCAGTGGCTTTGGACACCTTGGCCACCTCTTCCTGTCCTTTCTTTTTTTGCTTCTTAGCCAGCTTCTCATGCAATTCATCCTCAGCCACCTTGTGGAAAGATTTGGCCTGATACAGAGGCGCTGCACACCCCCTCTAGTTCACTGATGAAGTAATGGAGCATGAATTCCCTGAAGGGTTGAAACCCGTCAATATCAAATCATATGATGGAACAACAGACCCCGCGGTATGGATTGAGGATTACCTTCTCCATATTCATATGGCCTGCGGTGATGACCTTCACGCCATCAAATACCTCCCGCTAAAACTCAAAGGGCCAGCTCGGCACTGGTTAAACAGTCTTCCTGAAAACTCTATTGGCAGCTGGGAGGACTTTGAAGATGCCTTCTGCGACAACTTCCAGGGTACATATGTACGACCTCCAGATGCTGATGACTTAACTCACATAGTTCAACAGCCCGGAGAGTCAGCCAGGAAATTCTGGACTAGGTTCCTAACTAAAAAGAACCGGATCGTCGATTGTCCGGATGCCGAAGCCCTAGCGGCCTTTAAGCATAGCATCTGCGACGAATGGCTCGCCCATCACCTCGGCCAAGAAAAACCGAAGTCCCTGGCAGCCCTCACGGCACTCATGACCCGCTTTTGTGCGGGCGAGGATAGTTGGCTATCCCGTAGTAACAACACGGCAAGTGAAGCGGGCACCTCTGAGGCCAAAAACAACAACGACAAGCTCCGACGCAATAGGCACAAGCATCGAAGCACCAGTGACAACACCGATGACACGGCAGGCAACGCCGGATTCAGTGGCTCCAAGTCCGGTCAGCTGAAGAAGCCATATAAAAGAAACAATCCGGGACCATCCAGCTTGGACCGCATACTCAATCGTCCATACCAGATCCATGGCAGCCCAGACAAACCAGCCAATCATACCAACAGAGGCTGTTGGGTTTTTAAACAGTCCAGCAAGTTAAATGCCAAGAATAAGGAGAAGGGGTCGCAAAGCAAGGACGATGATGAGGAGTCCCGTTCGCCGAACTCAGGGGGACAAAAGAAGTCCCCCCCAAGTTAAAACGGTGAATATGATATACGCTACACATATCCCCAAGGGGGAGTGCAAGCGCGCACTCAGGGATGTCTACGCGATGGAGCCAGTCGCCCCAAAGTTCAACCCATGGTCTTCCTGCCCTTTCACTTTCGATCGCAGGGATCACCCGACCAGTATCCGACATGGCGGTTCAGCCGCACTGGTCCTCGACCCAATCATTGATGGATTCCATCTCACGCGAGTCCTCATGGATGGTGGCAGCAGCCTGAACCTGCTCTATCAAGATACTGTGCGCAAAATGGGCATTAATCCCTCAAGGATCAAGCCCACAAAGACTACCTTTAAAGGAGTCATACCAGGTGTAGAGGCCCGTTGTACGGGCTCAATCACACTAGAGGTTTTCTTCGGATCGCCGGACAACTTCCGAAGCGAAGAGTTGATCTTTGATATCGTCCCCTTCCGTAGTGGCTATCATGCACTGCTGGGACGAACCGCATTTGCTCGATTCAACGCAGTGCCACACTATGCTTATCTCAAGCTCAAGATGCCCGGACCACGTGGCATCATAACAGTCAATGGAAACATGGAACGCTCCCTCCGTACCGAGGAGCATATCGCTGCTTTAGCAGTAGAAGTATAGAGCGGCCTTTTCAAGCAGAACCTTAATTCGGCGGTCGAGCTCTCGGACACTGTCAAACGAGTCCGGACTACTCTACAACAGGACAGCCTAGCTCGTCAAGAGCTCAACTAGCAATTTGGCCTCCGTCCCAGTCACGACCAAGCGGCGACGTTCGTACCGCGCGTACATAATTACGCACTCAAAATACCATGGGCATAGACGGAGGCATAACTAGATTGTGATCCATAATACGGCTCGACCTCCCCTGGACACACATACTTTCACTTTTTCTTTTCTTTTTTTTTCCTTTTCAGGTTTCTTTCACACAGGCTTTTTCTGACGACCTGATCACCGGTCCTTTTGAAAGGATATATACACCAAGACGACAAGTAGCACTGGCGTATAAGGGAATTTCTAGGTGGTCTCTTTAACGATCACTCTACCTGTTCTCAGGCCCCACACGCAACTCTCCCTTGGTTGTTGCTTATTAATAGCCCTGTTGCTTATTGCACTACTTGTACAAATATGCTTTGACTTATTAATCAAACTATAATGGAAAAAGTTTGCGGCCCAACTTACGTGGCATTAGCTACTACTTCATTTTATTTTGTTAATCTTCTCAAAATGCACCCGTACACTTTGGTACGCTTTAATCCGCCAGGGGCTTCATTGCGCCCCATAGTACGGCAACAAAGTCCGAACACTTTTTACAGTATAGTTCGGCACCCCGAATTTAGCATTATATGCATCGGGTCCAAATCATGTCTTTGGTCAATAGTTGGGTTGCCCGGCTCCTGTGCTTACTACCTTACATTCCGCTATATCGGCTAGGGTAGTATAGGGAGAACTACTGCGATTGTGTCCTGGTTCATCCGGATGAGCACCTTAGTAGAGAAAGCCGAAAACTGATTGTCATGATGCGGCGTCAGCTGGTTAGCTCTTCAGAGGTTTCAAATCTTTAGTGATTATTTCCGCACTATGCAATGAATCGGTTCTTATCCGATCAGGTGTGTACAGCACCCTAGTTAGGATACTAGGGGTTGCGCCCAAATTTTTTCGTCAAACTCCTATGGCTAAGTGAGGGTGATAAAGCCACATAGTCTGATTGCCTGGTTCGTTGCGCTAAACACCTCCTTCAAGGACCAAATAATTGGATCAGGAGTGTTTAGATTCATCCCGAACACCCCTGTACTACCTACGTGGGGGCTGAAGCGGATGACTGGCCAACTCTCAGAATTTAATAAAAACGGCCGCACAGGAGGTAAAAACATTAACAAATAAACAAGTATTATATTACATAATGGCTTTGTTTCATAATCCCGGACAGGATAACATGAATGTATTCATTCAAACATGATGTCCTTAGCACATTGCCCTGCTACAATGCGGGATCCCTCCAGGACGTCATCAAAATATCGCTCGGGCATGCGGTGCTCCTTGCCTTCGGGCGGTCCTTCGGTCGCGAGCTTGACGGCATTCATCTTCACCCACTACACGTTGACACGGGCAAAGGCCATCCGCGCACCTTCGATACAGACCGACCGCTTGACACCGTCAAGCCGGGGGCAAGCATTGACCAGCCGCTTCACGAGACCGAAGTAGCTGCTGGGTATGGCTTCGGCAGGCCACACCCGGATTATTAAGTCCTTCATGGCCAGTTCGGCCACCCTATGCAGTTCGACCAGCTGTTTTAGCTGATCGCTAAAGGGCACCGGATGTTCTGGCGTGAGGTATTGCGACCAGAACAACTTCTCCGTTGAGCTCCCCTCTTCAGCTCGGAAGAATTCCGCAACATCAGAAACACTGCGCGGCAAATCCGCAAACGCCCCTGGAGAACTCCAAATCCGGTTCAGTAAGAGATACCTCTTCTTCACATACTTGCTTTCCATAATAAAAGCCTTACCCACCACGATTTTCTTGGCCTCGTGGAGGGCGCCCTGGGCTTCAACCCGGGCCTCTTGTGCGCTCTGGCGAGCCTTTGCGAGCTCGATCTCTTGATCTGCAATGTCGCGCTCCAAGGACTCGCATTTCCTAACAGCGTCCTGGAGCTCCTGCTGGACCTCACAAACCCTGGCCTCGTGCTTTTCACGGGCGGTTTGCTCCTTTGCCGCTTTCTTTTTGGCCTCGGCCAGCTCTTTCTTGAGGATTTCCACCTCAACAGCCTCTCCTACACATATCATGGTGCCATGATCAGCACAAGTCATTCATCCTTTCCGGATATACATAAGGTTATCACATACCTTGCTTGTCCTCCAGCTGCTTTTCACACGGCCGAGCTCTTCCTCGGCCCACTCCAGACTCTGCTTTAGTCCGGAGACCTCGGCAACGTGAGAGGTTGCAGCAAGCAACGACGCCTGCTTATTCACATAAAACATATTTAATTAGTTTCCTACGAAAATTACTTGATCCACTGTCCAGCTTTTCTTTTCGAACACCGAACACTGTCTCAGGGGCTACTGTCTACACTATGACATTCTTTTTACAAAATCGCGTTGCTTACCTCAAAGCCTGTTAGAAGGCTTGCGCAGGCTTTGGTCAGTCTGCTCTTCGCAGACTGAGTTTTCTCAATCACCGTACCCATGAGGGTATGGTGTTCTTCCACAATGGAAGCACTTCGCAGCGCTTCCAAGAGAGTATCCGGTGCCTCTGGTTGGACCGAGGTCACCGGCAGAATAGGCACACCTCCTTCTTTCGAAGGAGGTTGCTCGCCGGATTCCGAAGCCGTATAGGTCTCCGGGACCGTATTTGGCCGAGGGCCGAACTGAATATGGCCCCCATCGCCAGTCTCCACGGGGATTTGCTCCCCCATGTGTCCGGCGGCCGAGGTTTTACCCATCGGCACCACCCTGACAGCCTCCTTAACCTCTCCCTGTCCTGGGAAGGTCCTTCAGGACAGCACCTCAGCGTCGGCCTTAGACTTGGGAGAGTAAGCAGCCGGCGGTGACTCGCTGTCCATCGCCTTTGCATCCAGCGAACCTCCTGATGAGGATCACAGGAACTGTCGTTGGCCGGACTGCAAGTGCATGATTTAACATGTTAAGACTATGAAGTAGAGAGGCCGGATATATGGACGCATCCGGGCTATTTACTTCTCACAATTAGGCCAGGGGCTTGTCTCGGGGGCGCGGTTCTAGGCTGCTGTCGACGTCCCACGCGGAGTTATCCGCGCGGGAGCCCTTCCCCATGTTGGACGCCTCTGCCTCCAGATTTGTGGAGGCCGCCCTCTTCTTCCTTCCCCCCTCAGGGGGGAGCTGCTTTCTTCCTCCTCCTCGTCGTCGTCTTCGGCGGCGGAGAAGTGAGTCTCGTTGTCTTTGGACGTCACGTCCGAAGCGCCCTTGCGGCAGAGGCCACCTCTGGCCCCTTTGGCCTTCTTCTCCGGCGCCTGGTAAGGCGCCGGGACCAGCATCTTCGTCAGAAGAGGGATGGCTGGTTCCTCGGGTGGCGGAGCCGGACACCAAATCCGCTCCGCCTTATTTGTCCAGCCCTGCAAAACGAATGGTGAGACTTAGGTATCTTCCCTGAACAAGCGAGTAAAGGATACACCTTGAAACCCGAAAGACTTACCGCTCTGGCCGGATGGGCCAGGTCGTGCCCACGGTCCTCGGTCATCTCCAGCGGCGTCTCGTTGCCCTTGAAGAGCACCTTCCAGATATCTTCATGCATAGTTTCAAAGAACTGTCGCAAGGTCTGGTGCTCGGCCGGATTGAACTCCCGTAAATGGCAAGTCTGGCTCTGGCATGGAAGGATCCGGTGAACTAGCATCACCTGGATCACATTGACGAGCTTGATGTTCTTGTCCACCATGCTCTGGATGCGCGTTTGCAGCGCTATCATCTCATCCGACGAAGTCCAATTAAGGCCCTTGTCTAGCCAGGAGGTGAGCCGCATTGGGTCTCCGGATTTGAATTCGGGAGCCGCGGCCTAGGTGGTGTCGCGGGGCCCTGTGATATAGAACCACAGTTTCTGCCACTCTTTGACAGTCTCCACAAAGGTACCTTTGGGCCATGTGACATTGGGCATCTTGCTCACCATGGCACCTCCACACTCTGCGTGTTGACCATCCACCACCTTCGGCTTCACATTGAATATCTTAAGCCACAGTCCGAAGTGGGGAGGAATGCGGAGGAAGGCCTCGCACACGACAATAAATGCCGAGATGTTGAGGAAGGAGTTTGGGGCTAGATCCTGGAATTCTAGCCCGTAGTAGAACATGAGTCCGCAGACAAAGTGGGGGATGAACACCACCCTCTCATTGGGCTTCAAGGTGGGGTCGATCTGCCCCTTGGCTGAAAGCCGGTGGGCGATTCCTTTCGCCAGGTACCCGGCCTCCCATAGCTTGGTGATGTCCTTCTCCTTAACGGAGGAGGCGATCCACTTGCCTTGAACTCCAGATCCGGACATGGTCGAGTGCTTTCTTGAGGCGGAAAAGATGAGGACTTGGGCGCTGGAGCACGAGAATGGGAGGGCGGAGAGAGAGAAGGCGTGGGTAAAGGAAATGAATCCCTATCTCCTTATAAGGGCAGTGAATATCAAACGCCTCCCCACTCGCCTTAAAACTCGCCTGTTCCCAAGGGCTGTGCAGACGACACGGTTGGATTACCCACGCCCGTATTGATGAGAATCCCGTAATAGGGGGACATGATCTCTGATGCGACAAGACATGCCAATAGAAACCGCATCTTGAAATATGAAGCGGTAGGCAAGCAAACGGTTCGAAATAATAAACCGGGCAGAGATGTGATGTCACGCTACAAAAAGTTGTCTGCAGATTGGACTCGTGAAATATTATACTCTCTACGGTTGTGTGTGGTACTTGTTTTGCAGAGCCGGACACGTTCGTTGTGTTTGAAGACCGTGTTGGAGTATTCAGGAGAAGGAACCCACCTTGCAATGTCGAAGACAATTTGCACGCTGGACTCATCATCATAGAAGCCTGGTTCAGGGGCTACTGAGGGAGTCCTGGATTAAGGGGTCCTCTGGCGTCCGGACTGTATGACGTGGGCCGGACTGATGGACTATGAAGATGCAAGACCAAAGACTCTCTCCCGTGCCCGGATAGGACTCTCCTTGGCGTGGAAGGCAAGCTTGGCGTCTGGATATGACGATTCCTTTCCTAGTAACCGACTTTGTACAACCCTAGTCCCCTACGGTGTCTATATAAACCGGAGGGCTTAGTCCATAGAGACATAATCATAATCGTATAGGCTAGACTTCTAGGGTTTTAGCCATTACGATCTCGTGGTAGATCAACTCTTGTAATATTCATATTCATCAAGATCAATCAAGCAGGAAGTAGGGTATTACCTCCATAGAAAGGGACCGAACCTGGGTAAACATTGTGTCCCCTGTCTCCTGTTACCATCGACCTTAGACGCACAGTTCGGGACCCCCTACCCGAGATTCGCCGGTTTTGACACCGACAGGGGGGAAGCTCGGCAGCGCCTCGGTGGCAAGCAGGAGGTGGCCAGAGGCGAGCGCGCGGGCGACAGGCAGCAGCCTGCCTTCTCTGGCGGGAGGAAGTAGGTGACTGGCACGGCAGCACAGTGCTGGGCCGGCCAGTGGGCTGCCAGGTGGGTTGCGCCAGATAGGTTCCTTTTCTTATTAGTTTCTGTTTTTCTATTTTGCATATGTGTTTTGAATTTGGTTTTTAAACCAATTCAAGTTGGTTGCTTCTGAAAAATATTTGTGGGTGCAAACTATATTATTACAGAGCCCCACCTCAAGTTTCAGAATTTTTAGAGCAATAAATATATTTATAGGATTTATTTTCTCCAACTCAAATAGGTATTGTTTTAATTCAAATACCAAAAATGTCCTGGAAAAATATGCATCATCTCTGGATATGGTTTTCACCTTTTTCCATAAATCATGAACATTTTTGCAGACCAATTTGTGTTCATTGAAAATATTTTTAAGTTGAACCTATTTGCATTGTTTTGGTGCGAGGGGTTTGACCAATCCCCATTTCAAGTTCATCTGAAAATTAAACATGATGCTCACACGACTAGCTAGCCTAGAGCTTACCAGAACTAGGGATGTGACACTGTGTTATCCTGCAATTCTCACAAACACATTAGTCCCTCAACCAAGTTTGTTTTCAATACTCCAAAACCAACTAGGGTAGGCACTAGATGCACTTACAATCTCCCCCTTTTTGGTGATTGATGACAAACTGGTTGAAGTTTTCAACAGGGATAAAAGTATGTGAAAGTTAAGAATAAGACATTGTCTTCATAAGTAGCAAAAAGGCTCCCTCTGAAGATGTGCATATAAGTAGTTTGCTTTTGAATGCAAATTCACATGGCAAGTTTTACTTTGTGGAGATCCTGTTCAACTTATGAAGACAATTTTCATCGTGCATATAAACAGATAATAAAGATAATGACATGCACAATGAAAAATGGACGTCTGCAGAATGTCTTCATGCGGAATTTATCATCGCATCATAAGGTAGCAGAACGAGTAGCAGATGACCATCGAGTTTAAGTGTTACAACTCAAAGGACCAAATTGTTTCAAAAGACGAGAGTTGTAAAGATTTGGCAAAAAATAATGCAACCACCCATATGGACCCGCTTGAAGACTATCAACTCATATGCTTCTCCCCCTTTTGTCAGTAATGACCAAAAAGGTTTGAAAACATAGAGTATCTACTCGTTCCCAATGGGAGTAGATGATGGAGCATGGTCGTCGTTGGAGTTTGGAGGTGCAGACGGGCCTGACACAGAATCTAGATGCAGTGCAGCCATGGTTGGTGAAGTGGTGTCGTCTTCTTCATCGATGACTCTCGCAACAACTGTTGCAGCCGAAGACGAATGTTCAGAATCTTCAATAGACGGCGTGTGACACCAACTTGCATTTGGTGGAGGCCTGGAATCAAACTTGAAGTTCTCTGTGAAGCCATCAGCACGCAAATCATCTTCAGAACATAACAGCGTAAGGCTCTTCCAGGACCACCTACAAGCTTTATGGGCTACAAATGTATTCTTGGTGGCCAAGTTACGGATGCGATTTACATCCACCAAGAGGCTTTGCATCTAACGCTTCAGCCAGTCATGATGATTATCTTGCTTCTGATGCAATGCCACGAGAAGCTCTCGGTCATTGAGTACACGAGAACGCTTCTGAGGCCTTTGGGCAGTCGTACTTGCAGTGGCTTCAGTGTTAGCACGGTGTGGCACTCTCATGTTTCCAGCCAGAGGATAAGCGGGGGTTGTAGCATTGGGAACAAGAATTCCTTCGATCGGTTGCGAGGAGCTTTGATGTTCAACATTCTGAAGATGGGGGGCTTCTTGGTAGGCTCGGGGTAGATGGCTTCAATAGACAGATCAACCTCAGGCAGGAAAACAATGTGGTTGCACGCTGAGGGATGATAGTCAATGGTGGAATGAAGGTTGATCAGGCGCATCACCCATGGAGCATAGAACTTCAGGCCAAACAGATCAATCCCAGAAGCAGCTAGTTGTCTGATGAAGAAATCCTGGGTATTGAATCTGATGCCATTGATGATATAAAATACCAAAGTCTTCATGGCTCCTTCAAGTTTAGCTTTAGAATAATGTCCCTTGATCGGCCATAGAGTATGCCTTGGAATATGGTATACTGTGTGTGGCAAGTACTCGAGGTCCTTCACAAAGAACTCCTTTGGGTATTCAGCATCTTGAGGCAATGGCTTCATCATACTGAGCATCTGACTCATGTTTGGTTCAGGCCTCTGAAAGATACTCTGCAGTTCATCTCTAGGAAGCTGACAACCAGGTTCGTATAACTCACCTGGAATGGGCAGGGAACTAAGCTCGATAATGTCTTGAGCATTGGCTTCGTGATGTACATCACCTGACATCCACTCAAGGATCCATGTCTTGGGATCCCTGTTGTAGCCGCGAATATGGAGTGTGGCATAGAACTACAACAGAAGCTCTTCATTCTAGTGTTCTTTGTGAGTCACAAAAGGCAGAAGACCAACATCCCTAAAGCAGTCAAGAGCTTCTTCAAGACATGGCATCCGAACTATAGCTTCACAATCCAGATGCATGTGTGGAAACATCCGCTGTTGATTCTACATGATGCATGAGTATTAGCTTCGCTGCTGATGGCTCCAAAATCTATCTGAAGAGATCTTAGGCTTCGTGTAAGGATTCTTGGCACTGTCAAAGAAAGTGTGGTGCTCTCTGAAGCTGTGCACGTTGAAAGAACCCTATGTCGTTGTAGCACTGGGAAGCCTTGGCAGCCTGGGATTGGGCTTCTGAACTTGAGGCTTCTGCTCCGCATGGTAATCATATTGTGGTCCGGGATCAGTGGGTGGAACCATGATGGGCCATTTGATAGTCACCAACTCACCAGGATTGAACGCACGTTCCATAGTATGAGGCCTTGGAGGGGGAACGGCGTCATCAGAGATGATTGGCGTCACAGTGGTGTTAGTAGTCAAATTGGCTTCGGGCTCCACATTGTCTTCAGCCATGACTGTGTCATTGGCTTTAGTGGCGTT
The DNA here is from genome assembly GCF_018294505.1 of Triticum aestivum. NCBI lineage: Eukaryota > Viridiplantae > Streptophyta > Magnoliopsida > Poales > Poaceae > Triticum > Triticum aestivum. The sequence continues at coordinate 349,063,254 of NC_057814.1, forward strand.
GTTGGTGGCAGCCTCAGTGTTTTCAACCTCCATTTTTTCAAGAACTGGAAGGTCGGGTACAATAACATTCTCCTCGAGAACGACTTGATCAGTAGCTGGGGGTGGTGTGGCAACTCTTTCTTCTTCTCTTTCTTGTCTTCATCGGTTGATGCAGCCAGAATGTCTTCAGCAAGTTTTGCTTCAGACTCAGAGGCATTCGCAGTAGGGGTGGCTTCAGGAAACACTTGATGTGCGACTCAGCTTTGGTGCACTTCCTCTTCTGGAATGCTCGACATGGTGACCTGTGGCCTGGGGCCTTTGCGAAGCCTGCGAAATGCAGGTGACGCCTTCGGTGAGGGAGTGGTCTGTACCATGTAGTTGTCATCGTCAAGCACCGGAGTGGTGACTTGAGGTGGTGGTGCTCTTGGTGTCTCATCATGTGCTGGGGTCTCTTGCTGTTGGCGCTCGGCCCATGAGTCATCCCGAGCGATTGTCGTCAATGTACGACCAATGCTGATAAGTTCACTGCTCGTCGGAGCAAGCGATGATACCGACTGGGGCTAGAGCTGAGGAAGGACTACATCATCATCAACATTGTCTTCATGACCAATGTATTCAGCTGTGTTGGGGTCAGTAGCTGGAACTTCTTCACTTTCTAGAGCCTCTGCGGAAGCAGGCTCATGGATCACAAGACTACGCTCTTGGTTGGTTGAGGCAGCAAGAGCAACTGAAAATGGGTTCTACGTTGAGGGGTTCTGAGGCTTCAACACGCTCTCTCTTTGAAGACTTGGTCTTTGATTTCTTCTTTGATGGAGCACCATCTGAAGTGTCTTTGTGCTTGCACTTCCTGGCTTCGGCTTCAGCTTCGCTTGTTTTTTCAGCTCTGAAGCTGCTGAGGTGACCTTAGGCTTCGAGCCAGTCATACTGGTAGGGAAGACAATGCGAAGTTCTTCCTGCCTTGGTGCTTCAGATTGGGCCGCAGCAGACTTCTTCTTTTGCTTGGCAGCCATCCTGGGGTCGATGCCAGGACGCCCAAGAGCCTTTCGCTTCTCAGCTTCACTATGAGCTTGAACACATTTCTGCGCAAAGTACTTCATGCGCTCCCATGAGCCTTTTGCTTCTTCATGCTTCTTGTGGAATTCTTCCTTCAGATCATGTAGCATCTTCTTGAAGATCTGCACATCAGCCACACCGAGCTTGGACATATTCTTCTTCAAATGCACCTTCTCATAATCAATCTTGTTCTTGAGCTCGACGATTTTCTGAGCCAAGGCCAACTCATTAGCAATGGCTCCGTGAAACGTGACGCTTATGTCCACAGGGAGTTGAAGGTCATCAATACTGATACTCTGGTCATCAAACCACTCATCAATGAAATTGTTCAAAATGTCAACGTCAAAGAGGGGCAGATCATTGAAGATCTCCGCCTCTTGCTTGCTCTTGATCAGCATCTCAAGTGCTTCATCACTAAGATCTTCATCACTAGACAGATCAATGGTGTCTTCCTCGTTGCGCAGAACGGTAGCAGGAGTCAGTTCATGCCCAGAAATCTTCTTGGTCTTCTTGGTCTTCTTGGAGACACGAGACAAATCTTCAGACTACACACTGGGTTTAGGAGGTGTAGTCTTCAACGGGTTCACAGTTGAAGCTTTTGGTGTGGCAGATGGCTTCGAAACTTTTGACTTCTTTTTCTTCTGCTTCGGTGAAGCTAGCGCATCTTCGGAGTCTGCGTCATGAGATGATAGCTCCACTCCGGCCCTCTGAGCAGCAATGTGGGAGAAGAGCCCGTTGAAGCTAGTGAAGGGGCCGATGACATTCGGATTGGCATTGCGAGTGCCATCTTGCCTTGGAGCAGATGGACCAGGGTTGAAGTTGAGTCCAAACTCCATTTTGCTCTTGGCAGCAGACTCTTTGGCGAACTGATAATTACGCTTGAAACGATTGTTTTCGCGACACCATAACATAGATGATGGGTCGGCATTATCAGGCTTCGGTCCATGGACCATGCATGGGTATAAGCCTTGGGCAATAGCTTCAGGCTTCGATTTGGCTGCAGATTCTTGTACAGAATATCGCCCCATGGGCGCTTTGTGGCGTTCTTCTTAGCATACTCGGCAGTGACGAAGTTGTACTTGAACCACTTTTCTGCCCAATATCTTTGAATCCATTGGATTCGGGTCTTGCGCTGATTGTAGTTTTCCTCAGGATCAGTTTTGTACATTTCATACAGATCCGGAGGCAGATCTAGAGTTGTGTTGCCTCTGTGCTGCCTTCCACCTTTCCTTGCTGATTTCTCTGTGGCCATGATATTCAGACTGATTGGCTTCAAAACAGTGAAAGGCTTCCATCTACTAGTGAGACAAGAACTGGCTTCAGGGGAGTGAATATGATGATGTAAGAACTCTGCAAATGAATGCAGACTATGAGAACCAAGGGATTCTCCCATGGACTTGTACCTGGGATACCATTAGAGGTGCAAGGGAAGGGGAAGAGGTCATATGCATTCTTAGAAGATTTTGAAGATAAATCTGTTTGAAGACATTGACCTCATAGAGCGAAGACATTCATTTATTTGAAGAGAGTTGGTTCCAGATTCGTACGAATCCATGAATAAGTACAAGTGAGGAATCTAACTAGTTATGAAGCATAAGTGAATATTCTTAGCATTATATGAGATGCAGATAAAGACCGATCCAGACTTGGAAGTATAGAAACCACTTTTGGTTGAAGTGGATTGATTTGACGGATCAAAAAGATAGTAAAAAGTGAGATTTAATTACCGCTGACGAACTGCTAGACGAGATAGAGTTAGAAGCCGAGTAGTTCAATCTCCCGCGCCCTAACTTGGCGGCGGAAGACACCTACGGTGGTGGCAGAGAGGACGAGGTCCGTGGCCGGCGTGAGGATAGCGTCGAAGAAGTCGCGGCAGCTAAGCGCTTCGTCTCCGACGTCGACGCGAGCTAGCGGAGGCACTAGGGTTTGAGCGAGGTGGTGAGGTGGAAGATGAGATAATGACTGTGCGGTGTGTGTATTTATAAGGAAAGGGACTACACAGCGTAATTAAGCAGGTGCCCCTGGCGGTTCACATCTGAAGGACACGTGGCCTGCATGCAACTTATTGGGAGTTGTTCCATGTTCCCACGCACGCCTGGATTGTCGGGTGGTCGTTCCGGCTTCTCCGGTATTCAGGAAAAAGGGACATAGCATTAAAACAGATTTAAATTTGTGTCTCTGTGTCTTCTGCTGACAAGGACTCAGTGAAGCCATTTGACAGGTTTCAACAGAATGCATATGACTTAGACAAATAGAATTTGAGGAAGAAGCACAAATGGGGTTAGGGTCCGATCACATTCACTTAGATCAGAAAAATTCAAGTATGAAGAAATAGCTATAAGTGAATGCTGTAGAGAACATAACACGCATATATATCAGTATAATACCAACTCAACATTGCGAAGATAAACCTTGAAGTCAAATCAATGTTGAAGAAAAACCAAATGCGAAGACTATGCAATCATGACGCCAAATTGAAAAGCTTCAAGAAGGTTCTGGTGGTGGCGTTACCCACCGTATAGGAAGTATTAGACCCACACACAGTGCATAATTATTGTGGCGCTCCGAAGTTAAATTCCGCGTTAATGTATTCACACTTAGGGTGTATGTATTCATTGAGTGAAGATATACGTTACTTCATGTGTTGCACATCTAAGTCATCAACATGCATAAGCGTTAGGATGTGTGTGTCCAATTACAGGACATTTGAGGATTCTAAGATATTTAGCTCACACCGCAACTTGAAAAACCTTTTCTCATCCAAGGGCTTTGTGAAGATATCTGCCAATTTCTCTTCAGTGTTGACGTGAATCATATCAATATCTTCCTTCATGACATGATCTCTGAGAAAGTAATGACGGATCTGAATGTGCTTTGTCTTCGAGTGCTGAACTGGTTTGTTGGCAATCTTCATGGCACTTTCATTGTCGCAGTAGATGCCATAGTCCTTGAGAGTTTGCTTCATCCATAGAAGCTAAGCACAGCAAGATCCAGCAGGAATGCATTCAGATTCAGCAGTGGAGAGGGATACACAGTTCTGCTTCTTTGAAGACCCAACAGACAAGAGATCGTCCAAGAAAGTGACATGTGCCTGATGTGTACTAGCGATCAACCTTGGCACCAGCATAATCAGCATATGAGAATCCAACTAGATCAAACTCTGAGCCCTTTGGATACCATAATCCTAGTGTTGCGGTGTAAGCCAAATATCGAAGAATTCGTTTCACAGCTAAGTGATGCGATTCCTTTGGTGCCGTTTAAAATCAGGCACACATGCAAACGCGAAGCACTATATCTATCCTAGATGCACATAAATAGAGTAAAGAACCAATCATGGAGCGGTATACCTATTGATCGAACACTTTACCATTGTCGTCGGGGCCTAGATGACTTTTGGTTGGCATTGGCATCGTGTACCCTTTGTAGTCTTGCATTCCAAACTTCTTCAGGCAATCTTTGAGGTATTTTCTCTTGTGATATGAAGATGTCATTGCTCTGCTGACGGATTTGAAGACCGAGGAAGAATTTCAGCTCACCCATCATGGAAATCTGATATTGCTCTTGCATCATATTCCCAAACTCATCACTGTATCTCTTGTCAGTGCAGCCAAAGATAATGTCATCCACATAAATTTGGCACACAAATAGTTCACCATCATATGTCTTTGTGAAGAGTGTGGGATCCAGGGAACCAGGTTCGAAGCCTTTGCTCTTCAGGAAGTCTTTGAGTGTGTCATACCAAGCGCGAGGGGCTTGTTTGTGGCCATACAGTGCCTTGTTGAGCTTGTATACCATGTTAGGATGCTTTGGGTCTACAAAACCAGGTGGTTGTGCAACATACACTTCTTCTTCAATTTTGCCGTTGAGAAAGGCACTCTTTACATCCATTTGGTACAGAAGGAGGTTGTGATGGTTGGCATAGGCTAGCACTATGCGAATGGCTTCAAGACTTGCCACCGGAGCAAATGTTTCATCAAAGTCAATCCCTTCAACTTGAGTGTAACCTTGAGCAACGAGACGAGCCTTGTTTCTGACAACTTGACCATGCTCATCTTGTTTGTTGTGATAGATTCATTTGGTGCCTATGATATTGTGCTTGCGAGGATCATGACGCTTTACTATTTCCCAAACATTGTTTAGCTCAAACTATTGAAGCTCTTCTTGCATAGCTTGTATCCATTCAAGTTCCATGAAGGCTTCATCAACTTTCTTGGGTTCAGATATTGAGAAAAATGCAAAGTGTCCACAGAAATTTGCTAGTTGTGTTGCTCTTGAACGAGTGAGTGGACCAGGTGCATTGATGCTATCGATTATCTTCTCAATCTGTACTTCATTTGCAACACAAGGATGAACTGGACCAAGATTTTCCTCTTGCTAATCATTGTCTTCATCTTCAGCATTGACTTCAGGCTGAGCAGTGTCTTCGGGTTGATTAGGTGCAGAAATGATGTTTCTTCTTCAGCCTGTGCCTCTGAAGGTATGATTTCTCCAGTACCCATAAGCTTGATAGATTCACTTGGCGAGGCTTCATCTAGCACATTTGGCAGCTACTCTCTTTGCGAGCCGTTAGTCTCATCGAACCGCCCATTCACAGTTGCAACAACTTTATAGTGAAAGAGGTTGAAGACTCTGTAGCAGTGCGAATCCTTTCCGTAGCCAAGCATAAAACCTGCATGTGCTTTCGGTGCAAATTTTGAAGTGTGATGTGGATCCTTGATCCAGCACCTAGCACCAAGTACTCTGAAGTAACTGACGTTTGGCTTGTTACCAATTAGGAGCTCATAGGATTTTTTCTTTAGAAGCTTGTGAAGATAAACACGGTTGATGACGTGGCATGCAGTATCAATGGCTTCAGGCCAGAACTTCCTTGGTGTCTTGTACTCATCAAGCATCGTACGTGCCATCTCAATGAGGGTTCTTTTCTTGCGCTTCACGATGCCATTCTGTTGAGGTGTGTATGGAGCTGAGAACTCATGTGTGATGCCCAATGTATCAAGATAAGTGTCGAGGCCGGTGTTCTTGAATTCTGTGTTGTTGTCACTTCTGATGTGCTTGATCTTGATGCCATAGTTGGTCATGGCACAATTGGCGAATCGTCCAAAGACATCCTGCACTTCATTATTATAGAGGATTATGTGCACCCATGTATATCTTGAGTAATCATCAACAATGACGAAGCCATAGAGGCAAGAAGTGGTAGTAAGGGTAGAGTAATGAGTAGGGCCAAATAAATGTGAAGCAGCTTGAAGGAACGAGTCGTCGTCATGATTGTCTTCGAGGGATGCTTGGCCCTAGTCATCTTTCCAGCTTCGCAGGCACCACATAGATGATCCTTCTTGAACTTGACGCCCTCGATGCCTACGACATGCTTCTTCTTCGCGAGAGTGTACAAGTTCCTCATGCCATCATGCCCTAGCCTCCGATGCCAGAGCCAGCACTCGGAAGCTTTTGCTAGAAGACATACGGCCAACTATGGTCCTGCTGAGAAATCTACCATATACAGATTGTCTTTTTGATACCCTTCAAAGACTAGAGATTTTTCAGATTCCATAAGCGCAACGCAATGATATTTTCCAAATATCATAATCATGTTCAGATCACAAACCATTGAGACATACATTAAGTTGAAACCAAGGGATTGAACAAGCATCACTTTATCCATGTGCTGATCCTTTGAGATCGCAACTCTACCTAGACCCAATACCTTGCTTTTACTAGTGTCAGCAAATGTGATGTGACTCTAGTCAGATGGACGTAGGGTTGAATCCATGAGAAGACTTCGATCACCAGTCATGTGGTTAGTGCATGCACTGTCCATAATCCATTCTGAAGCATTTGGTGTCATAGCCTACAGTGCAGTTTGGTGGATAGGCTTCACCAAGGGTATTGTGAAGCATAAACATTTGACGAACAAGCGGATTATGGAAGTTCAGATCTTGGTTAGGATAAATAGGATGTTTGTCAAGGAATCCTGGGATGAAATATATAGTACGATCATTTTGGCATTTTTCTTGCATCCCACAAGATATTTTAGGTCCCCAGCATACGCATCAGAAGCCTTTGATTTCCAGCTGGAGACCTTTCCCTACAAAAGAGAGTTAACTTTTCTTAACCACCCACATCTTCAGGGGTGGCTTAGAAGCAATGAGTCTAAGTGCAACATCTGAGAACTTCGGCTTTCCAGCCCTAGCAAATAGCCTTGCAGGAGGTGAATAATACTCATAAGAATATGGAGAAAAGTTCTTGGTCTTATGAACATAGCGGTTTGACGATACACACTCATATTCATAAGTCTGAGTATGGTTTTCCTGCAAAACATTGGCGTTACGGTGACTCTGGTGAGTCCTTTGTCTGTATGAAGCCTTTGGTCTGGGGTTTGTCTTCTTCCCAGGTGGTGTCATGATGACATTCACAGGAAGTTTCTCAAGACAACTTTTGGGCACCCAGATCTTCTTCAAAGGTGGTCCATTCCTGCAGTTAGTACCAATATACCTAGCAAACACTTCACCATTCTGATTCTTAAACAGTTTATAGTTTGCATTAAAGGATTCATCAATGATAATCGGGTTAGCACAAGTGAAGCCAGATAAGGTAGATGGATCCACTGAAGGTCCTTTTGCAGCAACCCATGTGGTTTTGGGGTACTGCTCAGGCTTCCTGTAAGAACCATTATTATTCATTTTCCTCTCGAAGCCAACACCATCTTTCCTAGGGTTTCGGTTCAGAATCTGTTTCTTGAGGACATCACATAGTGTTTGATGCCCTTTGAGACTTTTGTACATTCTTGTTTCAAGCAATGTCTTCAACCTGGCATTCTCATCAGCAATAGTAGTGGTATCCTCAGTGGAGGGGTTAGTTACCACATTAGCAGTTGAAGATATTGCGACAGTAGCAGCAGTAGAACATTCAGCAACAGAGACAGCATTATCACGCTCAAGACATTTTAGACATGGTGGTTCAAACCCTTCCGGAGCGGAACTGATTTGTTGAGCGCGGAGTGACTCTTTCTCCTTTTGAAGATCTTCATGAGTCGCTCTCAAGTTCTCAAGTTTTTGCTTCCTTTGAAGATAATCATAGGAGAGCTTTTCATGAGAAGTTGAGAGCGTTTCATGACGACTTTCAAGTTCCTCGTACTTAACATGAAGATTTTTAATGTCCTCAATTAAGGACTTAGTTTGGGTCATTTCCGCGTCCCACGGGTCATCGCTTTTGTCTAGCAGCTTTTGAATATGTTCCATAGCAGTTTGTTGTTCAGTTGCAATTTTAGCAAGTGTTTTGTACCTAGGTTTAGATTCACATTCAGAGTCATCTTCACTTGATGTTTGAAAGTAAGCATCGCGCGAGTTTACCTTGGCACCTCGTGCCATGAAGCAGTAGGTGGGAGCAGAGTCATCCTCATCATTAGCATCAGCGTTGGTGACGAGGCCATTGTCTTCAGTGTTGAAGATGGACTTGGCGACATAGGCTGAGGCTAGAGCCAGGCTTGCCACGCCTGAATCGGACTCCTCCTCAGACTCCACCTCCGCCTCCTCAGAAGCAGACTCCTCCTCTAAATCCATCTCCTTGCCAAAAAATGCACGTGCCTTGCTTGATGAGCTCTTCTTGTGTGATGAAGAGTTTGACGAAGAATTTGAAGAAGACTTTGAGGATTTCTTCTTCTTCTTCTTGTCATCAGAACCATATTCCTTACTCTTCTTCTTCTTCTTGATCTCATTGTCCCACTGTGGACACACAGAGATGTAGTGACCAGGTTTCTTGCATTTGTGGCATGTTCTCTTCTTGTGGTCATGAGTGGAACCTTCCTAATTTGTCGAGCTGGATCTTGAAGACTTTCTCAAGCGTTTCTTCTTGGTAAACTTCTGGAACTTCTTCACAAGCATAGCAAGCTACTTTCCAATGTCTTCAGGATCCCCAGAACTGCAGTCAGATTCTTCTTCAGATGAGGAAACAACCTTTCCCTGCAAAGCGCGAGTTCGGCCATAGATGGGACCATAGATATCTCTCTTCTCAGATAACTAGAACTCATGTTTGTTGAGCCTCTCAAGTAGTTAGACGGATCGAGAGTCTTGAAGTCAGGACGTTCTTGAATAATCAGGGCCAGGGTGTCGAATGAGCTATCAAGTGATCTCAGGAGCTTCTTGACGATTTCGTGCTTGGTGATCTCAATGGCACCGAGTGCGCGAAGCTCATTTGTGATAGCAGTGAGGCGATCAAACATGAGCTGGACATTCTCATTGTCGTTTGTCTTGAAGAGGTTGAAGAGGTTGTGAAGAACATCAATCCTTTTGTCTCTCTGGGTTGACACGCCTTCGTTGACCTTGGATATCCAGTCCCAGACTAGCTTTGCAGTTTCTAGAGCACTCACACGGCCATACTGTCCTTTGGTCAGATGACCACAGATGATCTTCTTGGCGGTCGAGTCCAGTTGAATGAACCTCTAGACATCAGCAATGGTGACACCTTCAATGACCTTGGGAACACCGTTCTTGATGACATACCAGAGGTCGACGTCAATGGCTTCAAGATGCATATGCATCTTATTCTTCCAGTAGGGGTAATCAGTGCCATCAAAGACAGGGCACGCATCGGAGACCTTGATTATCCCTGCAGTCGACATAGCTAAAACTCCAGGTGGTAAAACTGAATCACACAGAACAAGTGAGGACCTAGCTGTGATACCAATTGAAAGTGCTAGTTATCGACTAGAGGGGGGTGAATAGGCGATTTTTATGTAAGTCTTCAAAACACGGGGGCTTTGAAGACAAACAGTAGAAATGAACCTATTCATATGCAGCGGAAGGTAGACTACACTAGACAACCCATAGTCAAGTAAGCAATAAAGTGAAAGCATGAAGACTATCAGCAGCTAGGTAGTAACGATCAGCATGGAAGATAGTATGAAGCCAAACAGTAAACAGTCTTCAAGCAGTGAAGACACTTAGATCATGCAAGCAGGCAATGACTTCACGAAGACAAACTGTAAGTAAAGTGAAGGGAAGGATAGAACCAGTTGCTTGGTGAAGACAAGGATTTGGTAGACAAGTTCCAGTTGCTGTGACAACTGTACGTCTGGTTAGGGAGGCTGAGATTTAACCCAGAAGACCGTGTCTTCACCTTATTCCCCTTGAGCTAAGAACACTTAGTCCTCGCCCAATCACTCTGGTAAGTCTTCAAGGTAGACTTCCAAACCTTCACAAACTTTGTTCACTGGCAATCCACAATGGCTCTTAGATGCCCAGAACGCGACGTCTAACCGGCTGGAGGCTTCACAGTCCTCAAGTGTAACAAATCTTCAGATCACACGGACAGAAAGACTTCAGTGATGCCTAACACTCTTTGGCTCTGGGTGTTTTGGGCTTTGTCCTCGCAAGGATCTCTCTCTCAAATGCTTCGGAGGTGGGTTGCCCTCAAACTACAAAAGCCGTGCACTAACTCTGAGCAACCTCCAATTTATGGTATAGGGGGTGGGCTATTTATAGCCAGGAGGTAACCCGACATGATTTGTCCGAAATGAACCTGGGTCACTAAGTAACTGACACATGTCCAACAGTCAGATTTCAAACACACACGGCAACTTGACTTGGGCTACAAGTAATGCTGACTCATCCAGCTCTGGATAAGATTTGCTCTCATTGTCTTCGCTCGAAGACATAGGATTTGGTTGAGCATCACATCAGTCACTCTAACTTTGTTCACTTGGACCCCACTTAACAGTACAGTGGGTCCTATGACTCAACAAAGAAGAAAAGGAAACTACGAAACAACTATGTCTTCGCACTCCATAGTCTTCATGTGAATGTCTTCTCATGTCATAGTCTTCATTGTGAATATCTTCACAGACCACCATTGTCTTCAGTGTCTTCACACATTTTTGGGGGTCATCTCTGGTAGGTAAACTGAATCAATAAGGGACTACTGCCTGTGTTATCCTGCAATTCTCACAAACACATTAGTCCCTCAACCAAGTTTGTCATCAATACTCCAAAACCAACTAGGGCTAGCACTAGATGCACTTACACTTAGGCTGGTATGAAGAGTTTCAATGATCTATGGATCAAAAGTAATTCTTTTTGCCACTTAAGAGAATAACTCTACGAGTCACCATCCCTCAGGTGCCTCGTTACGGAATCATGGCAATCAATCTCCTCGCTACTTTGAAACCATGCACCATCCTACTCCAGCGTGGAATTGTTGCTTACCAAATTGAACCTCCGTCATTAGCTCCTTACCATCACCCCTGATGTGTGTTTCGTGTCTCAGCTCGAGACATGTTTTTACGTCTCAATCCACGAGTTGATCCAGAGTTGCTTGATCTTTGCGAAGATCGATTCTTGTAGAGTTTCCCTTTCTTTGTCCTCGTGTTGGCAAGAATGTTTCGAAAGCAAAGATGTCAAGATGAAGATGATGCAATGAATCAACATCTTCGAGAAGAGAAAATGCATCATGAAGATTGTGATAGTTTTGTGACCCCCTTTCCTCTTACCTCACGTCTTGAATCTCATGACGAGATTCTTGTTTCGTGGGGTGAGTTGTCACATCCCTAGTTCTGGTATGCTCTGGGCTAGCTAGTCATGTGTTGCATCATGTTTAAATTGCATTTAAACTTGAAATGGGGATTGTTCAAACCCTAGCACTAGATCAAATCATATAGGTTCAACCTAAAATAATCTTCAATGAGCATAAAATGCCCTTATGAAAAGTTCATGATTTCTGGTTAAGGTGGAAACCTCTGCCAAAAATGATGAATATATTTCTAGGACATTTTTGAATTTTTGAATTACTCACTACCTATTGAATTGGAGCTAATAAATGCTATAAAATAAGTTATAGCTTCAATACTTTTAGATTTATTGTTTGGGCATATGGAATAACTCAAAGAGAGCCCATGAATATTTTCAGAATTTACGAAAGTGGTTTGGCCTTTGAATCAAACCAAAAAGGGTGAAACAAATAGAAAATGGAAAAGAGAGAGAGAGAAAGGAAACTAACCTGGCCTTACTTGGAAGCCCACTCACCTGGCGGCCCAACACTATGGCTGAGGCCCAGCCCAACTCACAACCATCCCTAACCTCCTACCAGTAGGAGCAGGGGCTTGTGGCCACCATGCGCTGGCCACCTCCTGCTTTCCTAGCTGCCCCTCGATGTCCTAGAGGCCCTGGACGTCGCCATGCAGCCCCTTGGTCCTCTTCCTCGCTCCCCTGGTCCTTCCCCTCCCCTGGATCCCTCACTCTCTCACCATCGGGTGGGGCTCGTCGCCACCGACTCCGTTCACCGTAGCCACCGCCTCCTCCTGAACCTCTCTCCGCGCCCAGAAGATCCCCTACGACCACCTCTTCTTCCTCGTCGAGTCACGTGAGCTCGGCCACCCTGCATCGCCGTCTGCATCGCCTTCTTCTCCCTCCAGCCGCCGAGATCGCCGGCAACACCACGACGCCATCTGTGCCTCCCCGAGCCCGCTGTTCTGCTCTGCGTGTGCGTCGTGAGCTCCTCTCTGTTTCCCCTCGGCCCCTTGCTCTAGTTCGTGCTGCAGCTGCTACCCTGCGAGCTCCCGCGCCGCCGTCCGCCATTGTCGTTGCACGCGTAGTCCCCGAGCTCCTCCGCTCATAGACATGCCCTTGGCGTGTTCCTGGTGATCCCAGGAACCCGTACAACCCCTCGTCTGCTCTCACTGTGCCCCGTAGCACTACCTGCCTCAAATCCGAAGCTCCGTCGACGCCTAACCTCGTAATCGGGCTCGATTTCGTCCATCCCTGGCAGCCCCGAGGCCACCAATGGAAGCGCCGCACCACCAACTCCCTAACACACTAACCCGCATGCAAAACCACCCTCTGTAGCGTGTTTCCGACGCCCGTCCGCCGCCGCAAATGGTTGCCGGCGAGCTGACGTGGCAGTATCATTAGCTGCTAATGACCACTCTACACACTCCCTTGAGCCACTACCATGTGGGCCCCTGAGCCTAATTAGGTTTGTCTAATTTTTCTGTTAGATTAGTGCTAATGCCGTGGACCCCATGTGTCAGCTCTGACCTTGGCCAAGTCAGCGTTGACCGGGCCCACCTATCATCCACCCAAACCAGCCCTGAGACACTGACGTGTGGGTCCCAGTCGCCAGGTTTGACCTGGACTGGCGTTGTTGACCTGCTGGCATCATGCAGTCGTCATGTTGACGGAGTAATGCATTTTATGGTTTTAGTCTAATTTAAAATAACCAGGAAATTCCAGAAAATAGTATAAACTTCAAAAATTCATCGAAAATAATCTATAACTCCAATGGAAATAATTAATATATGAAAAATGATCAGAAAAATATGAGGAATCTGTTTATGGCATTGTCATGCATGTTCGAACAACATAAAGTTGCTATATAAGACAATTTTAATTAATGGCATTTGAAATGCCTTATATGGAGTTTGAATTAGAATCTAGTGTTCAAACCAACTCCATTTAAATCGTTGCTATCTGCATTAGCTCAAATCACAGCATATTCCCATGTCACATTCATGCACATATTGTTGCATTGCATTGATTGTGTTCCTTCTCTGTTTGCCGGTGTTGTTCCCTCTCAGCGGACGTTGTTCCGACGTTGTGATCGTTGACACCGATAAAGAGCTATACTATCTTCGGAAGTGCCAGGCAAGCAAACCCCCATTGGGCATTCCAATACAATCCCACTCTCTCGCTCTTGCTCTCTCTTACTGCATTAGGACAACAACGATTCAACTGTTACATGCTGCGGTAGTTGAACCCCTTTCCTCTGCATGACCTCTCTATACCACAGTAAATAGTTGATAACCACTAGCATGAGTAGGAGTTGTTTGAGGCATGATGTGCCTACTCATTCACGCTTGCTTGTCATGCCTGCTATTTCCTAGAGTTGTGTCAGGTCTGATTCATCGGGGATGAATTGGAATGTGGTGAACATGTCCTACTGTTGAGAGCTAAGTGTGTGAACATGATTTGGTAAAGGTAGCACTGAGAGGCCATGTAGGAGTACATGGTGGGTTGTCTCATTGGGACTGTCCTCAGGAACTGAGTACTGTGTTTGTGATCCAAGACAGTTACTACCACACATTGGGCTCCGGGCACTCCAAGCTCTCTCGACTTATTAACCGCCTCGATCTCTGTCTAGGAGTTGCAAATAGTTTCTAGTGTTTGTAGGTAGTGCTAGTAGTCTACCAAGTGGCACCCGGTACAGGTGGGCTTGGGACAGACTAGGTGTAGTGGCATGGTGTACCAAGTGGCACCCGGATGGTGGGCTTGGGAACCCTGCTCACATCGTTCGGGGCCGTGATGGAAACCTCGGCCAGACTCCCTTGCGGATGGAACCCTAATAGGCGATAAACCTGGACTAGAGACTTGTGTGGTTAGTCAGGTCATGGCCGACACCCTCGCCAGGCTTCCTCTTGAAGGTTGCCGAGATACATGACGTGTACATGGCGGTAAGTGGCGAGAGAATGTGTGAAGAAGTACACCCCTGAAGGGTTAAAATGATCTATTCGAATAGCCGCGTCCGCGGTAAAGGACTACTGGGTTGCTTATACAGTTCATAGGCAAGTGAAAGTGGATACTCTAAAATGCGCAAGATAAGCGTGAGTGCTATGGATGGCCTTCTCGTAGGGAGACGGGAGAGGATCCATAGTGGTGTATTGATATGGTGAATATGTGGACTCATGTGCGCCACCTCAAAAGAGTTACCAGCAGTCGTAGTACAGGATAGCCACTGAGTCAAAGATGGCTTGCTGCAGTTAAACTCCACCACCCCTTTGTTGATACTCATGCATATGTGTAGCTAGTTCTGATGTAAGCCTTGCTGGGTACATTTGTACTCATGTTTGCTTAATTTATGTTTTTGCAGAGAGACTTCAGTCTCAGTAGTAGTTCCGCGTGGACTTCGACGTTTAGCTTGTTACCTCAGCTATGATCTTGTACCCTTGGGAGGGTCTTGTAGATAGTCAGGCTTCTCAGCCTTTTTCATTTGTAGATGTCTGTACTCGGACATGTTATGCTTCCGTTGCTTGTATGCTCTGTATGTTGGGTCATGTGACCCCTATTTGTAGTATATTTTATGTGGCTCTTCTGGGCCTTTATCTATATGAGTTGTTGAGTTATCTTGTGATGCCATGTTATACAACACATACTTGCATGTTATGCGTACGTGTAACGTATATTGCTATGTGTGGGATCCGACAACCTTGTTGTTTATTCTTTGTAGCCTCTCTTATGGGGAAATGTCTCCTAGTGCTTCCACTGAGCCATGGTAGCTTGCTACTGCTCCGGAACACTTAGGCTGGCCGGCATGTGTCCTTCATTCCTGTGTCTGTCCCTTTGGGGAAATCTCACGCGTTGCTACTACTTGGGTTCATACGTTGATGATCGACACGTTCGTTGATGGGTCATGTATGCCTGTCCCTGTAAGTTAGTGCCACTTTGGATTCACGACTAGTCATGTTGGCCCGGGTTCTCTGTCATATGGATGCTAGCGACACTATCATATACGTGAGCCAAAAGGCGCAAACGGTCCCGTGCCAGGTAAGGTGGCACCCGTGGGGATACCGTGCGTGAGGCCGCAAAGTGATATGATGTGTTACATGCTAGATTGGTGTGACTTAGGATCGGGGTCCCGATAGGACATGCCAAAACGGTCTCTTATGATAAGCAAAGCGTTCTTGAGGATACACGGGAATTTCATCTAGTCATTTTCATCATGTTGGTTCGATTTGTGTTCGCTACTTTGATAATTTCATATGTGGGTGGACCGATGCTTAGGTGTTGTTCTTACTTGAACAAACCCCCTACTTATGATTAACCCTCCCGCAAGCATCCGCAAGTACGAGAAAAGTATTAAGAATAAATTCTAACCATAGCATTAAACTTTTGGATCCAATCGGCCCCTTACGGAATAGCGCATAAACTAGGGTTTAAGCTTCTGTCACTCTCGCAACCCATCATCTAATTGCTACTCCATAATGCATTCCCTTAGGCCCAAATATGGTGAAGTGTCATGTAGGCGACGTCCACATGACACACTAAGGGAATCACAACATACATACTATCAAAATATCGAACACATACCAAGTTCACATGAATACTTGCAACATGATTTCTCCCGTGACCTCAAGAACAAAAGTAACTACTCACAAATGATTAACATGCTCATGAGTATTAAATAGCATAATGGATCTGAACATATAATCTTCCACCAAATAAACCATATAGTAATCAACTACAAGATGTAATCAACACTGCTAGTCAACCACAAGCACCAATCTATAGTTCCGGTAACAAGCTTGAACACAAGAGATGAACTAGGGTTTGAGATGAGATGGTGCTATTGAAGATATTGATGGAGATTGCCCTCCCCAAGATGGGAGAGCTGTTGGTGATGATGATGATGATGATTTCCCCCTTCGGGAGGGAAGTCCCCCTGGCGGAATAGCTCCACCGGAGGGCGAAAGTGCTCCTGCCCAAGTTCCGCCTCGAGACGGCGGTGCTCCGTCCTGAAAGTCCTCTCGTTATTTTTTCTAGGTCAAAATGACCTATATACCAGAAGATGGGCACCGGAGGTGGCCCTGGGTGAGCACAACCCACCAGGGCGTGCCTGGGCTGCCTGGCATGCCCATGTGGGTTGTGCCCACCTGGTGGGCCCCCTCTGGTAGTTATTTGCTCCAATATTCCTCAAATATTCCATAACAATCTCTGTGAAGTTTCAGCTTGTTTGGAGTTGTGCAGAATAGGTAGCCTGACGTAGCTTTTCCAGGTCCAGATTTCTAGCTGCCGGAATTCTCCCTTTTGGTGTGTACCTTGCATATTATGAGAAAAAGGCATTGGAATTACTCCAAAAAGCATTATTATGGATAAAAACATTGTAAATAACAGTAAGAAAACATGATGCAAAATGGACCTATCACATATCTACCCTCGAATGGTGGAATATTCAATTTTAGTTTAGGAAGATGGTCATGAGCTCGTACCTGAGGTGGTGGTGCAGGCCTACCATTCCGATTATTTGCAAGTGGACGACCTGGTGATGGTGCTGGTGGTTGCACGCATTTCTGATTTTGATCAACCTCATCCTCATAATCGCCAGCGTAATAGTCCTCCTCCGCAACAACAGGAGCCATAGAAGCATCAATAGCAGTAGCAGCGGCACCAGAAGTTTGTCCAGGCTCAAGAGGAACACGGCTTCCTCGGCGTAGGGTTGTTTCCCGATGTGGAGGTGGTTGTTGTTGTTGTTATTGTTGCAATGGTACAACAGGGGCAGTAGATGGAGGTAGACGCGCAAGAATTTCAGTGAACTTGGCATCCATTTTGTTGTCAATTGTCTTCTCAATGTCATCAATCCTCGCTAATGCCTTGCCAAAACTGGCCATCACGTCTTCTACCTGTTGACCCAACATTTCCTGGAATTTATCATGGAGCTCCTTGTTCGTCATGTTCTCCCAGTCCAGCTCATCCGCTTGTGATCCAGTTCTTGCCAAGCAGCAGGTGGTGATAGGCAACCGTTGTAGTCAAAACTCTCAAAGCTTGAATAGTGCAATTACCAGGGAGAGTCAAACGCATGACATAGATGTACGCGGAGCTGGGAAGGCTTATACTATGGTAGCAAAAAGGGTCAACAATAATCAATTCAGAGATGCAAAGTTGAATAAACGCTCAACAACGTTACTGTGATGGTCCTAGGCTAGACAGTAATAGAGACGCGAGCCTAGAATACTAACAAAATCATGGCGTGGCACGTAAACAAGGGAAAAGCACGCTTTGGAAAAAAATTGGCGCTCTTTTTTTTGCTCTTTTTTTGGGCTCCTTTTTTTGCCGAAAGTCACTATAATGGTGAGTGTCTCAAAACTCTTCGCAAGTCAAAATAACAGGATACACACGAAATGTTTTTGACTATTTTTTGGGAAATTAGGGCAGCGACGACGAAAAAGTGCGAAAAAAATCACTATGATGGCGAGTGTCTCAAAACGCTCCCTGGAACCTAAAAACAGGACAGGGAAAAAATATTTTCGACTACCGAAATTTTGGCCTAAAAACTGCCCAGGGGTCTCCAGACTTTTTTTTGAAAGCTACTCAAGCAAGGAAACACGAATCAGAAAATAGATGGATCTCGAAAACAAACCTAATATGAAAAGAACTCAGATTGGTGGTGGATATATGGTGGTAGGATATGGCAGTGGTGGTGGTATATGGCAGGGGTGGTGGTATATGGATATAGATCGGTGGTGGTATATGGATACGGATTGGTGGTGGTATATGGATACGAATCGTTGGTGGTATATGGATACGGATCGGTGGTGGTATATGGATTCAGAGCGGTGGCGGAGAAGCGGTGGTGATAGATGGCAGGGGCGATGATGATGTTGCGGTGGCGGCCTGACAACTTATGACCATAACTCAAAACTGTAAAAGACTAGACGCTAAGACCAACAACTTGACACGACGATGCAACCGCAAATTCAACAAAGCAAAATACTGAAAAGAGTGTGCAAAGGCTCAGACTGGTTCAGATATGAGGAACCAACCCTGAATTTTTTGTGGCTTTTTCATGGACTGTAGGTATGAATAACAGACCCGATCTAAACTACGAAAAACTATAAAATCTCACCAAGCAACCTCGAAATATGATACCACTTGATAGAGGGAAAGGTGTCCCGTCTTTCATTGAGATGGTGGCTATCATTTATGGTGGAGTAGACTTTGACGATCCGACTACGAACGTGCGAGGACGTCGCGCCTTAGCACTCGCTAAACCAACTCCGAGAGGTTATTGACCACGTCGGAGCACGATCAACCTAACCACGAGTGTTCGGGATATAACCCCGAGATGTGACCGGCCCAGGACGGGCCAGGTTACACTGTTGGCGACTTAATATGAAGAAGGCCCAAGAAGGACCAAGAAGACAAAGTAGGAAGGCGACAGCTTAAGAGGCAGGCTTGGTGATGGCCCAAGACCCGGAAGTATGAGCCGCCCAATGATGACTTGCCTGGTAAGGCAAGGTGACTTAGAAACCAAGCTGTTCAAGTTGTGTGATTCGGCTCGGACTCTTGTAAGCCCCGGGGCCTCAACCTATGTATATAAAGGTGAGACCCGGCGGCGGGTTAATCCAGGAAACAATTGATCGATAGCTAGGTCAAGCGTAATCGCTCCCATGTAATCGAAACTCAAGCAATACAACTAGAAGTAGGACGTAAGCTTTTACCTTGTTGTGAGGGGCCGAACCTAGGTACACTCTTATGTCCTTTGTCCCACTGAACCCCTTTGAGTGAAGCTACGTTGCGATGGCTCCACACCTAAGTCCTTTCACAAGGGCATCTGCAGTGACAAAACCATGACAGTTGGCGCCCACCGTGGGGCCAGAGCACGGTGGTTTTGAGTTCTTGAAGGGCAATTTCTCAGCGATCGAAGGATACGCCGTGGGCCGGATGACCAAGAGTCGTCGCAGTAAGATCAACATGGACGACGCTAGCTAGGGCCCCGAGGCTGACTCAATTGAGTACGGGTACCGGGTCCCCTTTGGCGGAATCCATGTCTTCATTGGCAAAATCGGCGAGTCGGAGCCAGAGCCAGACGCGTTCACCGATCTCATCGAGATGCCTCAGAGCGCGTGACCCGCCAGGGGTGTAACACCCCGCATGTAACTTGCCATATTTGTAACTCCGACTCTTGCCATTTCTGCTATGCGATATGTTATTCCCTCCGTTTTCGGGTTTTGTCTTTCGTTTTGTATTTTGTCATGTCATGCATTTTCATATCATGTCATCTTGTGCATTGCATTCGCATACGTGTTCGTCTCATGCATCCGAGCATTTTCCCCATTGTCCGTTTTCCAATCCGGCGCTCCTATCTCCTCCGGTGCACCCCTCTTGTTTTCTTTCGTGTGCGTGTGTCAAACTTTCTCGGAATGGACCGAGGCTTGTCAAGTGGTCTTCTTATACCACCCGGAGACTACCGGTCAAGTTTCGTTCCATTCGGAGGTCGTTTGGTACTCTAACGGTTAACCGGGCATCCGCAAAGTCCATTTGAGTGTCCAGCAAAACCCCCCTCTAAAATCAGCCCAAAACCCACCAAACTCTGTTTCATGCTCTAGGTCGTTCGATCACGATCGTGTGGGCAAAAACAGCACCTCATTTGGAGTCTCCTAGCTCCCTCTACCTATTTATATGTGGGCATCCCGAAAAACGAATTCACAGACGAACCCTATCTTCTCCACCGCGCGCCGCCGGACGAAAACGTCCGCGCCGGACAACGTCCGCCCGCCTCCGGCCTCCCA
>NC_057814.1:349083685-349092645 GCF_018294505.1 Triticum aestivum
CGCGCGCCCGCCGCCGCCTCGCCTCCCGCACTGGCCGCCTCCGCCCGGAGTTGCGCCGCCCGCCGCCGCTCGCCCTCCCCGCCGGCGCCGCGCCACCGCCGGCCCCGCCGGCCATCTCCTCCTCCTCCGGCAAGCTCGGGCCACCGGAGCCCCGAGCCTGAGCCCGAAGCCCCATCGAACTCCCCGATCCAGATCTGTCTGTGTACGTACGCGTTGACTTTCCCTCGACCCCAAATATTCTCTAAGTCTGGAATTTTTATCAGCATGTGCCTCTGTTCCCGATGCCATAACTCTGTGCATGTAGCTCCGATTCATGCGTGTAATATGTCAATTTGTTCGTCTCGTGATGCTCTTCCTTTTGTTCAATTGCACCATGTTCATTACAGGTCATCTTGATGCCCAAATCTCTGTTGGAAGAGGGCTAGGTGCTGTTATTCTCTGGTTCTTATCAGAACTTGGAGATTTGTAATTTTTGTATCATTTAATCTGTGCATCTTTTGAGCATGAGCTCTACATGTGTTTTGAAGTATGCCATTCCATCTTTCCAGTGGTATAGTCCATGTATTTTTGTGATCTCTGTGGTGACTAGCACAAGAATGCAAATTAGGCCCCGTAATATTTCTGATTTCAGGGACTTAGTGATTTCTCCAAGTCCTTGTCTGCTGTAATTTTGTTGCCATGTAAACTTGATGCTACAGAGAGATCCATGGTTATTTTGGAGATGTTCAGTAAGGATGTTTTGTAGCTATAGTTGTAATTGATCCATTCCTGCAATTGTTTGCAATTATGGAGTGCCATAGAATAACTCAATCTTGCTCTACTTTTGCTATAAAATATTTCTAGCAGATTCTTAACATGATATGCAATCTTGCCAAGCTTATTGTAGTTGATACATACATGCTATGTAATTGTTCTTGCACTGGTTGATTGTGATTCCGCTTGTTTGTGTTCTTGTCTTGGGTAGAGCCGGGAGACGAGATCATGAACGAGGAACCTGTTGAGTACGCTTACGAGGATCAAGCTTTCGACAACTCTGAGAACCTTGCAGGCAAGATGACCACCCCTCGAAATCACTCCTATCTTTGCTATGCTAGTTGTTCGCTCTATTGCCATGCTCCGCTACCTATCACTTGCTATATCATGTCTCCCATTTTAGCCATGTCAGCCCTAACCATCCTTTCCTAGCAAACCATTGTTTGGCTAAGTTACCGCTTTTGCTCAGCCCCTCTTATAGCGTTGCTAGTTGCAGGTGAAGTTGAAGTTTGTTCCATGTCGGAACATGGATATGTTGGGATATCACAATATCTCTTATTTGATTAATGCCTTTATATATTTGGTAAAGGGTGGAAGGCTCGGCCTTATGCCTGGTGTTTTGTTCCACTCTTGCCGCCCTAGTTATTGTCATACCGGGATTATGTTCCTTGAGTTTGCGTTCCTTACACGGTCAGGTGATTTATGGGACCCTCTTGACAGTTCGCCTTGAATAAAACTCCACCAGCAAGGCCCAACTTTGGTTTTACCATTCGCCGCCTAAGCCTTTTCCCCCGGGTTTTCGCGAGCCTGAGGGTCATCTTATTTTAACCCCCGGACCAGTGTTCCTTCGAATGCTGGCCCAAACTGGGCGATGTCTGGCGCCCCCTGGGCAACCAGGGTCTATGCCAACCCGACGTCTTGCCCATCCGGTGTGCCCTGAGAACGAGATATGTGCAGCTCCTATCGGGATTTGTCGGCACATTCGGGCGGCTTTGGTGGTCTTGTTTTACCATTGTCGAGATTTCTTGTAAACCGGGATTCCGAGACTGATCGGGTCTTTCCGGGAGAAGATTTATCCTTCGTTGACCGTGAGAGCTTATGATGGGCAAAGTTGGGACACCCCTGCAGGGTATTATCTTTCGAAAGTCGTGCCCGCGGTTATGAGGCATATGGGAATATGTTAATGTCCGGTTGTAGATAACTTGTCACTTGACCCAAGTAAATACATCAAATGCGTGTGTAGCCGTGATGGTCTCTTCTCGACGGAGTCCGGGAAGTGAACACGGTCTGAGTTATGTATGACGTAAGTAGGTGTTCAGGATCACTTCTTGGTCATTGCTAGATGACGTCCGTTCCGTTGCTTCTCTTCTCGCTCTCATTTGCGCAAGTTAGCCACCATATATGCTTTTGCCGCTGCAGCTCCACCTCATTACACCATTCTCCCCTATAAGCTTAAATAGTCTTGATCTCGCGGGTGTGAGATTGCTGAGTCCCCTTGACTCACAGATTCTACCAAAACAGTTGCAGGTGCCGACGATGCCAGTGCAGATGATGGCGTCGATCTCAAGTGGGAGTTCGACGAGGAACGTGGTCGTTACTATGTGTCTTTTCCTGATGATCAGTAGTGGAGCCCAGTTGGGACGATCGGGGATCTAGCATTTGGTGTTGTCTTATTTTCATCTGGATTTTGACCGTAGTCGGTCTTTATGTTTGTATTTGGATGATGTATGATGATATTTATGTATTGTGCGAAGTGGCGATTGTAAGCCAACTCTTTATCCCATTCTTGTTCATTACATGGGATTGTGTGAAGATGACCCTTCTTGCGACAAAACCACTATGCGGTTATGCCTCTAAGTCGTGCCTCGACACGTGGGAGATATAGCCGCATCGTGGGCGTTACAAGTTGGTAATCAGAGCCATACCCGACTTAGGAGCCCCCTGCTTGATCGAATCGCTGTCGTTGTTGAGTCTAGAACAAAAATGTTTTGAGTCTTAGGATTATATATATCGGAGAGTAGGATTCTTTTTACTCCTCAGTCCCTTCGTCGCTCTGGTGAGGTCTCCTGACATAGAAGTTTTGGCTATTTTCTCCTCGAATTTCACTAAAAAAAATTTTAGGATCACGCGGGTATCTTGGAATCGTTCCGATGGTCTTGTGACGAGAACATTGTTCTTGGTGCCTCCTGTCATCTAGGGGTTGTGGCAGTGTCCCGGGGAGTTGAGCTCCGAGGTGTTGTCGTCACAATTTTATCGTTGCAGTTCTGGAATATCTGAGTTTCGCCGACATTGAAATCTCTTTTATGCAGTTGTTGGTGAGATCACCTCGACGCCACCCAGTACTGGGGCGGGAGTTCGGGAGTATTGCCATAACTTGTATAACAGATGTTTTTCGAAGGTTGAGGTAAACGATTTCCGAAGGTTTCTTGGTTATGTGTTGACGGATGGATACAGCTGGATCTAGGTATTGTTTAGTTTGGGTGATATATTTTGTGTCCCCTGTATCCCCTACACCAGATTGCATAACCAGAAAGTTTCGGGAGTTTATAAGTGGGAATGCAAGTAGCCTTAGGATATCTTTCCGACAGACGCATGATATGAGATTGGGGTTTGACGTCTAGTGGTCCGCCTGTATACGGTTGATTTTATAGTGGTCTCATTGTGTCTTAAAGAGTCCATGGCTTTGCTGACTCGGGGACGCTTCGTATGTCATGTGCACAGCCTTGTACATGATGGTGCTGTACGATTGAGCCCGTGTGGGCCCCACCACGAAAACTTCGGACGAAACCTCTATCATATGTTTGTTCCGGCTTATTCTGCAAGCCAATACTTGTTTTGTTTTGTATTGTGGTACTCGAGTTGCTTCGAATTCTTTTGGTCATTCCATATCCTTTTTAAGTGGATTCTCAACTTATGGAAGTGTGATGATTTACTACGGAATTCATTCGTTCATCTTCGTTCGAATGTTTATTGTGAAGACTATATGTTGCAATTTCTATCCGTTGATTCTACTTATCTATTTGCCTATCAAGATGCTAACGGATGTCACCCTCTTCAGGATGGCTCCGCCAACGCGTCAGAATCCGGATCGCAATGAAGGGAGTCAAGCGAACCCTCCGCCACCACCTCCACCTCCGGAGGCATGGCAAGCAATCATGGCAGCCACCAACGCCAATGCTCAGATGATTCTGCAACTCTTGCAAGAACATACTCAAGGGCAAGGCAATCAAGGCAATCAAGGTCAAGGCAACAATCAGTTTCACTTTGCCACTCTCAACCAGTTTCTCGCAAATCAGCCCAAGTCTTTCAGCTACTGTGCCGAGGCCACGGATGCCGATGATTGGCTCGTGGACATCAACAAGCATTTTGAATGTAGCAATGTCAGGCATGAGGACTTTGTCAAGTTTGCTTCTTTCCAACTCAAGGACCAAGCTGCTGATTTGTTTCAACAATACAAAGATTCCAGAGGAGGTCGTGTGATCACTTGGACTGACTTCTGTCGGGACTTCAAAGCGCACCACTTTCCACAAAGTGTTGTCGAGAGCAAGCGTGAGGAGTTCCGCAATCTCAAGCAAGGCAACATGTCTGTGTATCAATACAACATTCAGTTTCAGAAACTTGCTCGCTTCGCTAAACAAGACGTTCCTGATGAAAAGAGCATGATCTATCACTTCAGAGGTGGCCTTAAAGAGGATCTGCAGTTAGCTCTCATTCTTGTTGACCTACTCAGTTTGATCAATTCTACAATATGGCACTGAAGCAAGAGGCTGCTCAGCTCAAATGTGAGGCTTCTAAGAAAAGAGTCAGAGGCGCAGTTCAGTCTTCTTCTTCCTCACTTGTGACAGCTAAGCAACAGAAGTTCTGGTTGCCTCCTCCTCCTCCGTTTCGTCAGCCTTACCAGCAGAAGAACAAAGGTGGCCATGGTTCTTCCAACTCTTCCAACTCTGGCTATCAGAACAAGTCTCAGAATCAAGCTCCCAAGTCCAATGCTCCTTATCACC
Organism: Triticum aestivum; assembly: GCF_018294505.1. Lineage (NCBI taxonomy): Eukaryota > Viridiplantae > Streptophyta > Magnoliopsida > Poales > Poaceae > Triticum > Triticum aestivum. The sequence continues at coordinate 349,088,440 of NC_057814.1, forward strand.
GTCCACTCTCAGAGGTGACTTGCAACAAATGTCAGCAGAAAGGTCACTATGCTAACAAGTGCTTCAACCAAAGGCGTCTTCCTCCTCCTCCTCCTGTCAGATCTTCCAGCAATGCAGTGGTCAAGCATAATCCAAAGTCTGCAAAGGTGAACATGATGAATGCAGCTCAAGCGGAGGAATCTACTGATGTGATAATGGGTAATCTTCCTGTTAATGATATTCCTGCAAAAGTTCTTTTTGATACTGGTGCATCTATTTCTTTCATATCAAGACCTTTTGCATCCATGAACAATTTGCATACTGTTGATCTGCCTAAGCCGATAGCGGTTTCCTCTCCGGGATTATTCATGAATACCAAAATGATGTCTCCCGATGTTTCTATCAAGATGGGCAATTATAAATTCCAGTCTTCTCCAATGGTCCTTGGTGACTCGGATATTGATCTTATTCTCGGGATGGACTGGCTTTCTAAGCACAAGGCTCAACTTGATTGTGCTGCCAGGGAAATTCAATTGACACACTCGTTTGAGGATGTGATTATTTTTGCTGCTCGTGATGAAACCATTCGGTTTTTCTCTCTCAATGAGAAGGGCGAATTGAATGCCATCTCTCAAATTCCAGTCATTTGCGAGTATCAAGATGTCTTTCCAGAAGAGCTTCCGGGTATGCCTCCTCATCGGCCAGTTGAGTTCGTTATCGAACTAGAGCCTGGTACTGAACCCGTTTGCAAGCGTCCATACAAGCTTGGACCCAACGAGCTGAAGGAATTGAAGAAACAGCTCGATGAACAAGAGCGTCTGGGTTTGATCAGACCGAGTTCTTCTCCATGGGGTTGTGGTATTCTTTTTGTCAAGAAGAAGGATGGCACGGACCGACTTTGTGTCGACTACCGTCCATTGAACAAGAAGACAATCAAGAACAAGTATCCACTTCCCAACATCAATGAGCTATTTGATCAACTCAAGGGCGCTAAAGTATTCTCGAAGCTTGACCTTCGTATGGGTTATCATCAGATTCGCATTCGTGAAGAAGATATTCCCAAGACAGCATTCAGAACAAGCTTTGGTTCTTATGAATATACTGTCGTGTCTTTCGGCCTTGTCAATGCTCCTCCAGTGTTCTCTCGGATGATGAATTTCATCTTCAACCCCTATACCAATGAATTCGTTCTGGTGTATCTCGATGATATCTTGGTCTTCTCCAAGAACAAGCAGGATCATGCCAAACATTTGCGATGGGTGCTTGACAAGCTCAGAGAGTATCAATTCTATGTGAAGTTCTCCAAATGCGAGTTTTGGCTCGATGAAGTTCTTTTCCTTGGTCACATCATCTCTGCCAAGGGCATCGCTGTTAGCCCCGAGAAGGTGTCCGCAGTTGTGGATTGGGAACCTCCTCAAAATGTCAAGCAGCTCCGCAGTTTTCTGCGTCTTGCAAGCTATTGCCGAAGATTCGTTGAGAATTTCTCCAAGATTGCGAAGCCTCTTTCCAACCTCCTACAGAAGCATGTGAAGTATGTCTGGTCTCCTGAGTGTGACGTTGCTTTCAACACTCTCAAAGAGAAACTAGTCACAGCTCCTGTCTTGACTCCTCCTGATGAATCCAAGCCGTATGAAGTTTTCTGTGATGCTTCTCTCCAAGGTCTCGGTGCTGTGTTAATGCAGGAGAAGAAAGTTGTGGCCTATACCTCTCGGCAGTTGAAGCCCAGCGAGAAGTACTACCCCACTCACGATCTTGAGTTGGCGGCAGTTGTCCATGCTTTAATCACGTGGAGACATCTCTTGTTGGGAAGACAAGTGGACATTTTCACTGATCACAAGAGTCTCAAGTATATCTTCACTCAGCCCAACCTCAACCTCAGGCAGACTCGATGGGTCGAAATGATTCAAGAATACAATCCGAGTATTGAATATACTCCAGGCAAGGCTAATGTCATTGCAGATGCTTTAAGCAGGAAGGCTTATTGCAACAGCTTAATTCTCAAGCCTTTCCAACCGGATCTTTGTGAAGCTTTCCGCAAGCTGAATCTCCAAGTTGTTCCTCAAGGCGTTCTTGCCAACCTCATAGTCTCTCCTACTTTGGAAGATCAAATTCGTGAGGCACAACTCCTTGATGCCATGGTGAAGAAGGTGAAACGTGGTATCGACAAGGGTCTTTCCAAATACAAGTGCTATCGCATTGATGACAGAGACACTTTATTCTTCGAGGACTGGATTGTGGTTCCGAAAGGTGATCTAAGGAAAGTCATAATGAACGAAGCGCACAATTCTCTCCTGTCCATTCATCCTGGAAGTACGAAGATGTATCATGACCTCAAGCAGTCGTATTGGTGGACTTGAATGAAGTGAGAAATTGCTCAATTCGTGAATGAATGTGATGTCTCCCGAAGAGTGAAAGCAGAACACCAACGACCAGCTGGTCTCCTCCAACCTCTTGCTGTCCGAGAAAGGAAGTTTGATCATATCGAAATGGACTTCGTGACTGGATTTCCCAAGTCCAAGCGCGGAAATGATGCTATCTTTGTTGTCATCGACAAGCTTTCTAAAGTGGCTCATTTCCTTCCTATCAAAGAATCCATTTCAGCAGCTCAGCTGGCAGAACTTTACACCTCCAGAATTGTCTCCTTGCACGGCATTCCACAATTGATTTCTTCAGATCGTGGAAGCATCTTCACCTCTAAGTTCTGGGACTCCTTCCAGAAGGCCATGGGCACAAACATTCGCTTCAGCACAGCTTTCCACCCTCAAACTAGTGGCCAAGTCGAGCGAGTCAATCAAATTCTTGAAGATATGCTCAGGGCTTGTGTCATTTCCTTTGGCATGAAATGGGAAGATTGTCTTCCTTATGCTGAATTCTCCTACAACAACAGCTTCCAAGCGAGTTCGGGCAAGGCCCCATTCGAGATTCTCTATGGCGGAAAGTGCCGTACTCCTCTCAATTGGTCAGAGACTGGTGAACGCCAACTTCTTGGCAATGACTTAATCACTGAAGCTGAAGAAATATGTAAAGTCATCCGTGATAATCTCAAAGCCGCGCAATCGCGCCAGAAGAGTTACTATGATAGTAAGCATCGTGATTTGGCTTTCGAGATCGGAGACCATGTCTACCTCCGCGTCTCTCCAATGAAAGGCACTCGTCGCTTCGATATCAAAGGGAAGCTTGCCCCTAGATACGTGGGTCCTTTCAAGATCATTGGCAAAAGAGGCGACCTCGCCTATCAACTTGAGCTTCCTTCCAACTTCGCGAACGTGCACGATGTGTTCCACGTGTCACAGCTCCGCAAGTGCTTCAAGACGCCTGAGCGCACTATCAACTTCGAAAAGATTGACCTCCAAGAAGATTTGTCATATCATGAGCACCCCGTTGCTATTCTTGAAGAAACTGAGCGCAAGACTCGCAACAAGTCAATCAAATTCCTGAAAGTGAAGTGGTCGCACCATTCTGACCGGGAAGCCACCTGGGAACGCAAGGACCATCTCCGTTCCGAATATCCGGTGTTCTTTCAGTCCTAGATCTCGGGACGAGATCCTCTCGTAGTGGTGGAGTGTTGTAACACCCCGCATGTAACTTGCCATATTTGTAACTCCGACTCTTGCATTTCCGGCTATGCGATATGTTATTCCCTCCATTGTCGGGTTTTGTCTTTCGTTTTGTATTTTGTCATGTCATGCATTTTCATATCATGTCATCTTGTGCATTGCATTCGCATACGTGTTCGTCTCATGCATTCGAGCATTTTCCCCGTTGTCCGTTTTCCAATCCGGCGCTCCTATCTCCTCCGGTGCACCCCTCTTGTTTTATTTCGTGTGCGTGTGTCAAACTTTCTCGGAATGGACCAAGGCTTGTCAAGTGGTCTTCTTATACCACCCGGAGACTACCGGTCAAGTTTCGTTCCATTCGGAGGTCGTTTGGTACTCCAACGGTTAACCGGGCATCCGCAAAGTCCATTTGAGTGTCCAGCAAAACCCCCCTCTAAAATCAGCCCAAAACCCACCAAACTCTCTTCCATGCTCTAGGTCGTCGATCACGATCGTGTGGGCGAAAACCGCACCTCATTTGGAGTCTCCTAGCTCCCTCTACATATTTATATGTGGGCATCCCGAAAAACGAATTCACGGACGAACCCTAGCTTCTCCACCGCGCGCCGCCGGACGAAAACGTCCGCGCCGGACAACGTCCGCCCGCCTCCGGCCTCCCACCGCGCCGGCC
>NC_057814.1:349093189-349102135 GCF_018294505.1 Triticum aestivum
CCCGCCGCCGCTCGCCCTCCCCGCCGGCGCCGCGCCACCGCCGGCCCCGCCGGCCATCTCCTCCTCCTCCGGCAAGCTCCGGCCACCGGAGCCCCGAGCCCGAGCCCGAAGCCCCATCGAACTCCCCGATCCAGATCTGTCTGTGTACGTACGCGTTGACTTTCCCTCGACCCCAAATATTCTCTAAGTCTGGAATTTGTGTCAGCATGTGCCTCTGTTCCCGATGCCATAACTCTGTGCATGTAGCTCCGATTCATGCGTGTAATATGTCAATTTGTTCGTCTCATGATGCTCTTCCTTTTGTTCAATTGCACCATGTTCATTAGAGGTCAGCTTGATGCCCAAATCTCTGTTGGAAGAGGGCTAGGTGCTGTTATTCTCTGGTTCTTATCAGAACTTGGAGATTTGTCATTTTTGTATCATTTAATCTGTGCATCTTTTGAGCATGAGCTCTACATGTGTTTTGAAGTATGCCATTCCATCTTTCCAGTGGTATAGTCCATGTATTTTTGTGATCTCTGTGGTGACTAGCACAAGAATGCAAATTAGGCCCCGTAATATTTCTGATTTCAGGGACTTAGTGATTTCTCCAAGTCCTTGTGTGCTGTAATTTTGTTGCCATGTAAACTTGATGCTACAGAGATATCCATGGTTATTTTGGAGATGTTCAGTAAGGATGTTTTGTAGCTATAGTTGTAATTGATCCATTCCTGCAATTGTTTGCAATTATGGAGTGCCATAGAATAACTCAATCTTGCTCTACTTTTGCTATAAAATATTTCTGGCAGATTCTTAACATGATATGCAATCTTGCCAAGCTTATTGTAGTTGATACATACATGCTATGTAATTGTTCTTGCACTGGTTACTTATTGTAGTTGATACGTGCATGCTATGTAATTGTTCTTGCACTGGTTGATTGTGATTCCGCTTGTTTGTGTTCTTGTCTTGGGTAGAGCCGGGAGACGAGATCATGAACGAGGAACCTGTTGAGTACGCTTACGAGGATCAAGCTTTCGACAACTCTGAGAACCTTGCAGGCAAGATGACCACCCCTCGAAATCACTCCTATCTTTGCTATGCTAGTTGTTCGCTCTATTGCCATGCTCCGCTACCTATCACTTGCTATATCATGTCTCCCATTTTAGCCATGTCAGCCCTAACCATCCTTTCCTAGCAAACCATTGTTTGGCTAAGTTACCGCTTTTGCTCAGCCCCTCTTATAGCGTTGCTAGTTGCAGGTGAAGTTGAAGTTTGTTCCATGTCGGAACATGGATATGTTGGGATATCACAATATCTCTTATTTGATTAATGCCTCTATATATTTGGTAAAGGGTGGAAGGCTCGGCCTTATGCCTGGTGTTTTGTTCCACTCTTGCCGCCCTAGTTATTGTCATACCGGGATTATGTTCCTTGAGTTTGTGTTCCTTACACGGTCGGGTGATTTATGGGACCCTCTTGACAGTTCGCCTTGAATAAAACTCCTCCAGCAAGGCCCAACTTTGGTTTTACCATTCGCCGCCTAAGCCTTTTCCCCCGGGTTTTCGCGAGCCTGAGGGTCATCTTATTTTAACCCCTGGACCAGTGTTCCTTCGAATGCTGGCCCAAACTGGGCGATGTCTGGCGCCCCCTGGGCAACCAGGGTCTATGCCAACCCGACGTCTTGCCCATCCGGTGTGCCCTGAGAACGAGATATGTGCAGCTCCTATCGGGATTTGTCGGCACATTCAGGCGGCTTTGCTGGTCTTGTTTTACCATTGTCGAGATGTCTTGTAAACCGGGATCCGAGACTGATCGGGTCTTTCCGGGAGAAGGTTTATCCTTCGTTGACCGTGAGAGCTTATGATGGGCTAAGTTGGGACACCCCTGCAGGGTATTATCTTTCGAAAGTCGTGCCCGCGGTTATGAGGCATATGGGAATATGTTAATGTCCGGTTGTAGATAACTTGTCACTTGACCCAAGTAAATACATCAACTGCGTGTGTAGCCGTGATGGTCTCTTCTCGACGGAGTCCGGGAAGTGAACACGGTCTGAGTTATGTATGACGTAAGTAGGTGTTCAGGATCACTTCTTGGTCATTGCTAGATGACGTCCGTTCCGTTGCTTCTCTTCTCGCTCTCATTTGCGCAAGTTAGCCACCATATATGCTTTTGCCGCTGCAGCTCCACCTCATTACACCATTCTCCCCTATAAGCTTAAATAGTCTTGATCTCGCGGGTGTGAGATTGCTGAGTCCCCTTGACTCACAGATTCTACCAAAACAGTTGCAGGTGCCGACGATGCCAGTGCAGATGATGGCGTCGATCTCAAGTGGGAGTTCGACGAGGAACGTGGTCGTTACTATGTGTCTTTTCCTGATGATCAGTAGTGGAGCCCAGTTGGGACGATCGGGGATCTAGCATTTGGGGTTGTCTTATTTTCATCTGGATTTTGACCGTAGTCGGTCTTTATGTTTGTATTTGGATGATGTATGATGATATTTATGTATTGTGTGAAGTGGCGATTGTAAGCCAACTCTTTATCCCATTCTTGTTCATTACATGGGATTGTGTGAAGATGACCCTTCTTGCGACAAAACCACTATGCGGTTATGCCTCTAAGTCGTGCCTCGACACGTGGGAGATATAGCCGCATCGTGGGCGTTACAAGTTGGTAATCAGAGCCATCCCCGACATAGGAGCCCCCTGCTTGATCGAATCGCTGTCGTTGTTGAGTCTAGAACAAAAATGTTTTGAGTCTTAGGATTATATATATCGGAGAGTAGGATTCTTTTTACTCCTCAGTCCCTTCGTCGCTCTAGTGAGGTCTCCTGACATAGAAGTTTTGGCTATTTTCTCCTCAAATTTCACTAAAAAAACTTTTAGGATCACGCGGGTATCTTGGAATCGTTCCGATGGTCTTGTGACGAGAACATTGTTCTTGGTGCCTCCTGTCATTTAGGGGTTGTGGCAGTGTCCCGGGGAGTTGAGCTCCGAGGTGTTGTCGTCACAATTTTATCGTTGCAGTTCTGGAATACCTGAGTTTCGCCGACATCGAAATCTCTTTTATGCAGTTGTTGGTGAGATCACCTCGACGCCACCCAGTACTGGGGCGGGAGTTCGGGAGTATTGCCATAACTTGTATAACAGATGTTTTTCGAAGGTTGAGGTAAACAATTTCCGAAGGTTTCTTGGTTATGTGTTGACGGATGGATACAGCTGGATCTAGGTATTGTTTAGTTTGGGTGATATATTTTGTGTCCCCTGTATCCCCTACACCAGATTGCATAACCAGAAAGTTTCGGGAGTTTATAAGTGGGAATGCAAGTAGCCTTAGGATATCTTTCCGACAGACGCATGATATGAGATTGGGGTTTGACGTCTAGTGGTCCGCCTGTATACGGTAGATTTTACAGTGGTCTCGTTGTGTCTTAAAGAGTCCATGGTTTTGCTGACTCGGGGACGCTTCGTATGTCATGTGCACAGCCTTGTACATGATGGTGCTGTACGATTGAGCCCGTGTGGGCCCCACCACGAAAACTTCGGACGAAACCTCTATCATATGTTTGTTCCGGCTTATTCTGCAAGCCAATACTTGTTTTGTTTTGTATTGTGGTACTCGAGTTGCTTCGAATTCTTTTGGTCATTCCATATCCTTTTTCAAGTGGCTTCTCAACTTATGGAAGTGTGATGATTTACTACGGAATTCATTCGTTCATCTTTGTTCGAATGTTTATTGTGAAGACTATATGTTGCAATTTCTATCCGTTGATTCTACTTATCTATTTGCCTATCAAGATGCTAACGGATGTCACCCTCTTCAGGATGGCTCCGCCAACGCGTCAGAATCCGGATCGCAATGAAGGGAGTCAAGCGAACCCTCCGCCACCACCTCCACCTCCGGAGGCATGGCAAGCAATCATGGCAGCCACCAACGCCAATGCTCAGATGATTCTGCAACTCTTGCAAGAACATACTCAAGGGCAAGGCAATCAAGGCAATCAAGGTCAAGGCAACAATCAGTTTCACTTTGCCACTCTCAACCAGTTTCTCGCAAATCAGCCCAAGTCTTTCAGCTACTGTGCCGAGGCCACGGATGCCGATGATTGGCTCGTGGACATCAACAAGCATTTTGAATGTAGCAATGTCAGGCCTGAGGACTTTGTCAAGTTTGCTTCTTTCCAACTCAAGGACCAAGCTGCTGATTTGTTTCAACAATACAAAGATTCCAGAGGAGGTCGTGTGATCACTTGGACTGACTTCTGTCGGGACTTCAAAGCGCACCACTTTCCACAAAGTGTTGTCGAGAGCAAGCGTGAGGAGTTCCGCAATCTCAAGCAAGGCAACATGTCTGTGTATCAATACAACATTCAGTTTCAGAAACTTGCTCGCTTCGCTAAACAAGACGTTCCTGATGAAAAGAGCATGATCTATCACTTCAGAGGTGGCCTTAAAGAGGATCTGCAGTTAGCTCTCGTTCTTGTTGAGCCTACTCAGTTTGATCCATTCTACAATATGGCACTGAAGCAAGAGGCTGCTCAGCTCAAGTGTGAGGCTTCTAAGAAAAGAGTCAGAGGCGCAGTTCAGTCTTCTTCTTCCTCACTTGTGACAGCTAAGCAACAGAAGTTCTGGTTGCCTCCTCCTCCTCCGTTTCGTCAGCCTTACCAGCAGAAGAACAAAGGTGGCCATGGTTCTTCCAACTCTTCCAACTCTGGCTATCAGAACAAGTCTCAGAATCAAGCTCCCAAGTCCAATGCTCCTTATCACCGTCCACTCTCAGAGGTGACTTGCAACAAATGTCAGCAGAAAGGTCACTATGCTAACAAGTGCTTCAACCAAAGGCGTCTTCCTCCTCCTCCTCCTGTCAGATCTTCCAGCAATGCAGTGGTCAAGCATAATCCAAAGTCTGCAAAGGTGAACATGATGAATGCAGCTCAAGCGGAGGAATCTACTGATGTGATAATGGGTAATCTTCCTGTTAATGATATTCCTGCAAAAGTTCTTTTTGATACTAGTGCATCTATTTCTTTCATATCAAGACCTTTTGCATCCATGAACAATTTGCATACTGTTGATCTGCCTAAGCCGATAGCGGTTTCCTCTCCGGGATTATTCATGAATACCAAAATGATGGCTCCCGATGTTTCTATCAAGATGGGCAATTATAAATTCCAGTCTTCTCCAATGGTCCTTGGTGACTCGGATATTGATCTTATTCTCGGGATGGACTGGCTTTCTAAGCACAAGGCTCAACTTGATTGTGCTGCCAGGGAAATTCAATTGACACACTCGTCTGAGGATGTGATTATTTTTGCTGCTCGTGATGAAACCATTCGGTTTTTCTCTCTCAATGAGAAGGGAGAATTGAATGCCATCTCTCAAATTCCAGTCATTTGCGAGTATCAAGATGTCTTTCCAGAAGAGCTTCCGGGTATGCCTCCTCATCGGCCAGTTGAGTTCGTTATCGAACTAGAGCCTGGTACTGAACCCGTTTGCAAGCGTCCATACAAGCTTGGACCCAACAAGCTGAAGGAATTGAAGAAACAGCTCGATGAACAAGAGCGTCTGGGTTTGATCAGACCGAGTTCTTCTCCATGGGGTTGTGGTATTCTTTTTGTCAAGAAGAAGGATGGCACGGACCGACTTTGTGTCGACTACCGTCCATTGAACAAGAAGACAATCAAGAACAAGTATCCACTTCCCAACATCAATGAGCTATTTGATCAACTCAAGGGCGCTAAAGTATTCTCGAAGCTTGACCTTCGTATGGGTTATCATCAGATTCGCATTCGTGAAGAAGATATTCCCAAGACAGCATTCAGAACAAGCTTTGGTTCTTATGAATATACTGTCGTGTCTTTCGGCCTTGTCAATGCTCCTCCAGTGTTCTCTCGGATGATGAATTTCATCTTCAACCCCTATACCAATGAATTCGTTCTGGTGTATCTCGATGATATCTTGGTCTTCTCCAAGAACAAGCAGGATCATGCCAAACATTTGCGATGGGTGCTTGACAAGCTCAGAGAGTATCAATTCTATGTGAAGTTCTCCAAATGCGAGTTTTGCCTCGATGAAGTTCTTTTCCTTGGTCACATCATCTCTGCCAAGAGCATCGCTGTTAACCCCGAGAAGGTGTCCGCAGTTGTGGATTGGGAACCTCCTCAAAATGTCAAGCAGCTCCGCAGTTTTCTGCGTCTTGCAAGCTATTGCCGAAGATTCGTTGAGAATTTCTCCAAGATTGCGAAGCCTCTTTCCAACCTCCTACAGAAGCATGTGAAGTATGTCTGGTCTCCTGAGTGTGACGTTGCTTTCAACACACTCAAAGAGAAACTAGTCACAGCTCCTGTCTTGACTCCTCCTGATGAATCCAAGCCGTATGAAGTTTTCTGTGATGCTTCTCTCCAAGGTCTCGGTGCTGTGTTAATGCAAGAGAAGAAAGTTGTGGCCTATACCTCTCGGCAGTTGAAGCCCAGCGAGAAGTACTACCCCACTCACGATCTTGAGTTGGCGGCAGTTGTCCATGCTTTAATCACGTGGAGACATCTCTTGTTCGGAAGACAAGTGGACATTTTCACTGATCACAAGAGTCTCAAGTATATCTTCACTCAGCCCAACCTCAACCTCAGGCAGACTCGATGGGTCGAAATGATTCAAGAGTACAATCCGAGTATTGAATATACTCCAGGCAAGGCTAATGTCATTGCAGATGCTTTAAGCAGGAAGGCTTATTGCAACAGCTTAATTCTCAAGCCTTTCCAACCGGATCTTTGTGAAGCTTTCCGCAAGCTGAATCTCCAAGTTGTTCCTCAAGGCGTTCTTGCCAACCTCATAGTCTCTCCTACTTTGGAAGATCAAATTCGTGAGGCACAACTCCTTGATGCCATGGTGAAGAAGGTGAAACGTGGTATCGACAAGGGTCTTTCCAAATACAAGTGCTATCGCATTGATGACAGAGACACTTTATTCTTCGAGGACCGGATTGTGGTTCCGAAAGGTGATCTAAGGAAAGTCATAATGAACGAAGCGCACAATTCTCTCCTGTCCATTCATCCTGGAAGTACGAAGATGTATCATGACCTCAAGCAGTCGTATTGGTGGACTCGAATGAAGTGAGAAATTGCTCAATTCGTGAATGAATGTGATGTCTCCCGAAGAGTGAAAGCAGAACACCAACGACCAGCTGGTCTCCTCCAACCTCTTGCTATCCCAGAATGGAAGTTTGATCATATCGAAATGGACTTCGTGACTGGATTTCCCAAGTCCAAGCGCGGAAATGATGCTATCTTTGTTGTCATCGACAAGCTTTCTAAAGTGGCTCATTTCCTTCCTATCAAAGAATCCATTTCAGCAGCTCAGCTGGCAGAGCTTTACACCTCCAGAATTGTCTCCTTGCACGGCATTCCACAATTGATTTCTTCAGATCGTGGAAGCATCTTCACCTCTAAGTTCTGGGACTCCTTCCAGAAGGCCATGGGCACAAACATTCGCTTCAGCACAGCTTTCCACCCTCAAACTAGTGGCCAAGTCGAGCGAGTCAATCAAATTCTTGAAGATATGCTCAGGGCTTGTGTCATTTCCTTTGGCATGAAATGGGAAGATTGTCTTCCTTATGCTGAATTCTCCTACAACAACAGCTTCCAAGCGAGTTCGGGCAAGGCCCCATTCGAGATTCTCTATGGCAGAAAGTGCCGTACTCCTCTCAATTGGTCAGAGACTGGTGAACGCCAACTTCTTGGCAATGACTTAATCACTGAAGCTGAAGAAATATGTAAAGTCATCCGTGATAATCTCAAAGCCGCGCAATCGCGCCAGAAGAGTTACTATGATAGTAAGCATCGTGATTTGGCTTTCGAGATCGGAGACCATGTCTACCTCCGCGTCTCTCCAATGAAAGGCACTCGTCGCTTCGATATCAAAGGGAAGCTTGCCCCTAGATACGTGGGTCCTTTCAAGATCATTGGCAAAAGAGGCAACCTCGCCTATCAACTTGAGCTTCCTTCCAACTTCGCGAACGTGCACGATGTGTTCCACGTGTCACAGCTCCGCAAGTGCTTCAAGACGCCTGAGCGCACTATCAACTTCGAAGAGATTGACCTCCAAGAAGATTTTTGTCATATCATGAGCACCCCGTTGCTATTCTTGAAGAAACTGAGCGCAAGACTCGCAACAAGTCAATCAAATTCCTGAAAGTGAAGTGGTCGCACCATTCCGACCGGGAAGCCACCTGGGAACGCAAGGACCATCTCCGTTCCGAATATCCGGAGTTCTTTCAGTCCTAGATCTCGGGACGAGATCCTCTCGTAGTGGTGGAGTGTTGTAACACCCCGCATGTAACTTGCCATATTTGTAACTCCGACTCTTGCCATTTCCGGCTATGCGATATGTTATTCCCTCCGTTGTCGGGTTTTGTCTTTCATTTTGTATTTTGTCATGTCATGCATTTTCATATCATGTCATCTTGTGCATTGCATTCGCATACGTGTTCGTCTCATGCATTCGAGCATTTTCCCCGTTGTCCGTTTTCCAATCCGGCGCTCCTATCTCCTCCGGTGCACCCCTCTTGTTTTCTTTCGTGTGCGTGTGTCAAACTTTCTCGGAATGGACCGAGGCTTGTCAAGTGGTCTTCTTATACCACCCGGAGACTACCGGTCAAGTTTCGTTCCATTCGGAGGTCGTTTGGTACTCCAACGGTTAACCGGGCATCCGCAAAGTCCATTTGAGTGTCCAGCAAAAAAACCCTCTAAAATCAGCCCAAAACCCACCAAACTCTCTTCCATGCTCTAGGTCGTCGATCACGATCGTGTGGGCGAAAACCGCACCTCATTTGGAGTCTCCTAGCTCCCTCTACCTATTTATATGTGGGCATCCCGAAAAACGAATTCACAAACGAACCCTAGCTTCTCCACCGCGCGCCGCCGGATGAAAACGTCCCCGCCGGACAACGTCCTCCCGCCTCCGGCCTCCCAC
>NC_057814.1:349102744-349106766 GCF_018294505.1 Triticum aestivum
CGCCCGCCGCCGCTCGCCCTCCCCGCCGGCGCCGCGCCACCGCCGGCCCCGCCGGCCATCTCCTCCTCCTCCGGCAAGCTCCGGCCACCGGAGCCCCGAGCCCGAGCCCGAAGCCCCATCGAACTCCCCGATCCAGATCTGTCTGTGTACGTACGCGTTGACTTTCCCTCGACCCCAAATATTCTCCAAGTCTGGAATTTTTATCAGCATGTGCCTCTGTTCCCGATGCCATAACTCTGTGCATGTAGCTCCGATTCATGCGTGTAATATGTCAATTTGTTCGTCTCGTGATGCTCTTACTTTTGTTCAATTGCACCATGTTCATTAGAGGTCATCTTGATTCCCAAATCTCTGTTGGAAGAGGGCAAGGTGCTCTTATTCTCTGGTTCTTATCAGAACTTGGAGATTTGTCATTTTTGTATCATTTAATCTGTGCATCTTTTGAGCATGAGCTCTACATGTGTTTTGAAGTATGCCATTCCATCTTTCCAGTGGTATAGTCCATGTATTTTTGTGATCTCTGTGGTGACTAGCACAAGAATGCAAATTAGGCCCCGTAATATTTCTGATTTCAGGGACTTGGTGATTTCTCTCAGTCCTTGTCTGCTGTAATTTTGTTTCCATGTAAACTTGATACTACATAGGGATCCATGCATATTTTGGAGATGTTCAGTAAGGATGTTTTGTAGCTATAGTTGTAGTTGATCCATTCCTGCAATTGTTTGCAATTATGGGGTGCCATAGAATAACTCAATCTTGCTCTACTTTTGCTATAAAATATTTCTGGCAGATTCTTAACATGATATGTAATCTTGCCAAGCTTATTGTAGTTGATACATACATGCTATGTAATTGTTCTTGCGCTGGTTAGCTTCATAAACATGCCATATTCCTGTAGGTATGCTTGGTTTGTCATGCATTGCTCTGTAGTGAGTGCATCTAGCTCACAAAGAGGCCTACATATTATTATTTCTGCCATGCTCTGTTTTCTGCTAAGTCTGGAACCTGATAACGAAATTTGTTATGTTTACATGCTTGCCATCATATCTTCTGGTCCTTTTTGGCTTATGGTCAGTAAGGGACTTTTGTCATGTGCATTTAGTAGAACACTACCATACCTTGTTTGGATATGATAAGTTCCAGTAGCATGTTGAGTTCGTGCTCTGAACATTGCTACCTGATGATGTTTTCTGCCATGTCCAGTTTTTCACTGCCTGTGAACCTGTTATCTTTTGCACTTTTGCCATGCTTGTTTGAGCTTGATATGTTGTGAACTAGCCGTAGCTCAGTGTTCACCTTTTGTCAAGCATCTCCTGTAGATTACTGTCATATGCTTTGTTGCTATGTTGGGGTTCTGTAGCATTGTTGCTTGTCGCATTCTAAGTGCTATCTTGCTGTTTATCGCAGATTAGTGTCATTCTTGTTTTGCTTGCCATTTGCAAACCGTGCATCCGATTCCGGTGATCTTTATATCGATTTCGACCTAAATCACCTCATCTTTCCAGTGGAATGCTTGGTTTTCCAAGTTACTGCCATGTTCATCATTTTCCTTCCGGAGCACGCATATGCATCGCATATCATATCTTGCATATCAAACATGTTTTGCATCATGTTGCTTGCGCATTTCTCGTTGTTGATTGTGATTCTGCTTGTTTGTGTTCTTGTCTTGGGTAGAGCCGGGAGAAGAGTTCGTGAACGAGGAACCTGTTGAGTACGCTTACGAGGATCCAGCTTTCGACAACTCTGAGAACCTTGCAGGCAAGATGACCACCCCTCGAAATCACTTCTATCTTTGCTATGCTAGTTGTTCGCTCTATTGCCATGCTCCGCTACCTATCACTTGCTATATCATGTCTCCCATTTTAGCCATGTCAGCCCTAACCATCCTTTCCTAGCAAACCATTGTTTGGCTAAGTTACCGCTTTTGCTCAGCCCCTCTTATAGCGTTGCTAGTTGCAGGTGAAGTTGAAGTTTGTTCCATGTCGGAACATGGATATGTTGGGATATCACAATATCTCTTATTTGATTAATGCCTCTATATATTTGGTAAAGGGTGGAAGGCTCGGCCTTATGCCTGGTGTTTTGTTCCACTCTTGCCGCCCTAGTTACTGTCATACCGGGATTATGTTCCTTGAGTTTGCGTTCCTTACACGGTCGGGTGATTTATGGGACCCCCTTGATAGTTCGCCTTGAATAAAACTCCTCCAGCAAGGCCCAACTTTGGTTTTACCATTCGCCTCCTAAGCCTTTGCCCCCATGTTTTCGCGAGCCTGAGGGTCATCTTATTTTAACCCCCGGACCAGTGTTCCTTCGAATGCTGGCCCAAACTGGGCGATGTCCAGCGCCCCCTGGGCAACCAGGGTCTATGCCAACCCGACGTCTTGCCCATCCGGTGTGCCCTGAGAACGAGATATGTGCAGCTCCTATCGGGATTTGTCGGCACATTCGGGCGGCTTTGCTGGTCTTGTTTTACCATTGTCGAGATGTCTTGTAAACCGGGATTCCGAGACTGATCGGGTCTTTCCGGCAGAAGGTTTATCCTTCGTTGACCGTGAGAGCTTATGATGGGCTAAGTTGGGACACCCCTGCAGGGTATTATCTTTTGAAAGCCGTGCCCGCGGTTATGAGGCAGATGGGAATTTGTTAATGTCCGGTTGTAGATAACTTGTCACTTGACCCAAGTAAATACATCAACTGCATGTGTAGCCGTGATGGTCTCTTCTCGGCGGAGTCCGGGAAGTGAACACGATCTGAGTTATGTATGACGTAAGTAGGTGTTCAGGATCACTTCTTGGTCATTGCTAGATGACGTCCGTTCCATTGCTTCTCTTCTCGCTCTCATTTGCGCAAGTTAGCCACCATATATGCTTTTGCCGCTGCAGCTCCACCTCATTACACCATTCTCTCCTATAAGCTTAAATAGTCTTGATCTCGCGGGTGTGAGATTGCTGAGTCCCCGTGACTCACAGATTCTACCAAAACAGTTGCAGGTGCCGATGATGCCAGTGCAGATGATGGCGTCGATCTCAAGTGGGAGTTCGACGAGGAACGTGGTCGTTACTATGTGTCTTGTCATGATGATCAATAGTGGAGCCCAGTTGGGGCGATCGGGGATCCAGCATTTGGGGTTGTCTTATTTTCATCTGGATTTTGACCATAGTCGGTCTTTATGTTTGTATTTGGATGATGTATGATGATATTTATGTATTTTGTGAAGTGGCGATTGTAAGCCAACTCTTTATCCCATTCTTGTTCATTACATGGGATTGTGTGAAGATGACCCTTCTTGCGACAAAACCACTATGCGGTTATGCCTCTAAGTCGTGCCTCGACACGTGGGAGATATAGCCGCATCGTGGGCGTTACAAGGGGTCAACCCAGTCGGAAGCTGTGACGCCCGGATAATTAAGCTACAGTGATCCCCCGCTAATGATGCCATGTCACCACGATTACTGTTGATAAACTCTCGATAGTTCAGAACTGAAACAAATTCAAAATTTAAATAAAAGCAAACAATAAAAGTTTTCAAATATTAAAACTAAAATGTTCGGAGTGAACCAAATATTGCATAGGTAATTATGGTGGAGAAACCACACCTTTATAAAATTCTTAAATACTATAAGATGAATAAAACAGCAGGAAAAACAATTAATTAAATACCTTTTGTAATAAATAAAATGTCAAACTAAATTATTTGAGGACTAGACTATTTGTGGCTATGGACTAAGTTGAAATACTAATTTAGATGCTACGAGTATATTTTACTAAAACTAAAATTAGTAGGAAACAAAACTAAAACAGAAAAGGTAATATAAATAAAAGGATAAAGGCAAAACAGAAAATAAAACAAAATTAAAAGAAAGAAGAAAAGACCCCCCCTCCCTGGGGCGAATGGCCCAACTGGCCATCCAGGCCACTAGGCCGCCCCCCCCACTCCCCATAACCCCTGGGCGACCAAAACCCTAACCCCCCCACGACCGCACACTCCCCCCCACTCCCCACGTCTCTCTCTCGCCCCTCCT
>NC_057814.1:349107563-349125072 GCF_018294505.1 Triticum aestivum
GCCTCCTGCCACTGACCATGGCTCGGCCGCGCCCGCGCCGGCCGGCGCCGAGCAGGCCCCGCTCCGGCCTCGCCTTGCTACCAGCCGGGCTGCGGCTTCGCCCCTACCCGCATGCCCGCTATGGCGCCAATGACTAGGGGGCCCCACCCCCAGAACGGAAAAAAAGAAAAAAATAAATAATAAAAATAAATTTAATTAATTAACTAAATTAATTAAGTTAATTAATCCTGTTTAAATTAATCTAATTAATTAGTTAATTTAATTAAATAGTAATTAATTAGCTAAACCCTAATTAAACTAAGCAGTGTATGACATGCGGGACCCACACGTAGTTGACCCAGTCAACTGCACGGTTCACTGCTGACGTCAGCATGATGTCATCTTTTACTATTCTGGATAATGTTGATTTAAAATGATTAAATAAATCCTAAAATGTTTAAATCTTTAGAAAATCATATAAAATAATCTGTATCTCGGATGAAAATACTTTCTACATGAAAGTTGCTCAGAACGACGAGACGAATCCGGATACGCAGCCCGTTCGTCCGCCACACATCCCTAACATATCGAACTCGCAACTTTCCCCCTCCGTTTCATCTGTCCGAAAATGTGAAACATCGGGAATACTTTCCCGGTTGTTCCCCCCCTTCGTCGGTATCACCTACTACCGCGTTAGGGCACACCTAGCACCGCGTATTGTCATGTCACGCTTTGTGTTGCTTTGATTGCTCTGTTATTTATTGTGTTCCCCCTCCGTTACTTCTTTCCGGTAGACCCCGAGACTATCGGCGACCCCAGTTCGACTACGGAGTTGACGACCCCTCCTACTTGCCAGTGCAACCAGGCAAGCCCCACCCTTGATCACTAGATATCGCCTATTCTTCTCTCTACTGCTTATATTAGAGTAGTGTAGCATGTTACTGCTTTCGTTAATCCTATTCTGCTACATAGTCTTTCATTGTTGCTACAGTTGTTACCCTTACCTGCCATCCTACTGCTTAGTATAGGATGCTAGTGTTCCATCAGTGGCCCTACACTCTTGTCCGTCTGCCATGCTATACTACTGGGCCGTGATCACTTCGGGAGGTGATCACGGGTATATACTATATACTTTATATACATGACACATGTGGTGACTAAAGTCGGGTCGGCTCGTTGAGTACCTGCAAGTGATTCTGATGAGGGGGCTGAAAGGACAGGTGGCTCCATCCCGGTAGAGGTGGGCCTGGGTTCCTGACGGCCCCAGACTGTTACTTTGTGGCGGAGCGACAGGGCAGGTTGAGACCACCTAGGAGAGAGGTGGGCCTGGCCCTGGTCGGGGTTCGCGGATACTTAACACGCTTAACGAGATCTTGGTATTTTATCTGAGTCTGGCCATTTGGTCAATACGCACTAACCAACTACGCGGGAACAGTTATGGGCACTCGACGTCGTGGTATCAGCCGAAGCTCTTCTTGACGTCAGTGACTGAGTGGCACGCGCCGCATTGGACCGTAAGCTCGCGCTTGTATTAAGGGGGCTAGGTCTGCTTTCGGCCGTGTACGCAACATGCAGGTGTGCAATGGGCGATGGGCCAGACCCCTGCGCACATAGGGTTTAGACCGGCGTGCTGACCTCTCTGTTGAGCCTAGGTGGGGCTGCGACGTGTTGATCTTCCGCGGCCGGGCATGACTCAGAAAAGTGTGTCTAGCCAAATGGGATCGAGTGTGTTGGGTTATGTGGTGCACCCCTGCAGGGAAGTTTATCTATTCGAATAGCCGTGTCCCTCGGTAAAAGGACGACCCGGAGTTGTAGCTTGACCTTATGACAACTAGAACTGGATACTTAATAAAACACACCCTTCCAAGTGCCAGATACAACCCGGTGATCGCTCTCTAACAGGGCGACGAGGAGGGGATCGCCGGGTAGGATTATGCTATGCGATGCTACTTGGTGAACTTACCATTCACTCTCTTCTACATGCTGCAAGATGGAGGTGGCCAGAAGCGTAGTCTTTGACAGGACTAGCTATCCCCCCTTATTCTGGCATTCTGCAGTTCAGTCCACCGATATGGTCCTTTACACATATACCCATGCATATGTATTGTAGCTCCTTGCTTGCGAGTACTTTGGATGAGTACTCCCGGTTGCTTTTCTCCCTCTTTTCCCCTTTCTATACCTGGTTGTCGCAACCAGATGCTGGAGTCCAGGAGCTAGAGATCCCGAGGATGATTCTACATGGAGTTCGGCTTCGAGGAGTAGTTAGGAGGTCCCAGGCAGGAGGACTGGCCTCTTCGATCGTTGCTACTTTTGTGCTAGCCTTCTTAAGGCAAACTTGATTAACTTATGTCTGTACGCAGATATTGTTGCTTCCGCTGACTCGTCTATGATCGAGCACTTGTATTCGAGCCCTCGAGGCCCCTGGCTTGTATTATGATGCTTGTATGACTTATTTATGTTTTAGAGTTGTGTTGTGATATCTTCCCGTGTGTCCCTGATCTTGATCGTACACATTTGCGTGCATGATTAGTGTACGGTCAAATTGGGGGCATCACAGAAGCACATTTTTGTGGGCTTTCTTGTTGGGCGTATCTTGAGGAAGGACCTGCATCTGTTGGACAGATGACCATCTATTAAGGTGATGAGTCCTCGACCGGAGAAACTGAATCAATCTATCAGCTTCAAGATCGCGGGCTTGGGGGCTATTCCGATGGTGACAGTATTCCGGACCCCTATGAGCGGCCAAGCAGGGCTGCTATTTTTATGGCTGGTACCCAACCAATGCTGAATTCATCTACGGCCACGGCTATGACATCCGGCTCAACTGCTGCTGCGACAGCAGGGGCGACTGGCTCAGTACGACCGCCGGCTCAAGTCTTATCTGAGCTCTTGTATGCTTTGGCGACTCTATTAGTTGCAGAGGTAACTCCAGAAAATCAAGCGCAGCATAATGGAGAGGTGGCAAAGGTGCGAGACGAGGTGGCCAAGGCCCAAGAGGATCTTAATGCAGAGAACGCCAGGATGGCAACAGAGTGGGCTTCAATGGAGGCCGAGTCACAACAGATAAGAGCACATGCTTTTCATCTGAGTCTGGATCAAAACGTGTCCAACGCTATTCTTCGAAGGAGGCACCAGAGCCACCTACCTTCATAGTTTGAGGGACAGAATCTTTTTAACACACCTGGGGCAGGAACGAGTAACCCGCCCGGTGTAACCCGGGCTTTTGAGGCACCAGGAACATGAGCGGTGACTCAGCTTCGTGTGCCGGCCCCGCCCCATAGGGATCTGACCCCTCCTCAGCGGGGTCCAACACCCCCTGGTCATTATTCTAACCCGGTGGATAACATGATAGCAGCAGCCACACGGCTGGCAACTATCCCGATCGAAGGCGAGTCTCTAGTGGTGGAGCTTCTTCAGACGGGTGTAGCACAGCATGGGGCTTATTCACACAGTCATGAGCGTGTCCACTCAAATCCCCGCCGAAGTCGAAGCTACAGCCGGCGCATTGAGTCGCCGGCGGTTTCCAGCAACGAGTGGCGTCGTAACCTGCCCCATAATGATGACCGGCCTCGTGGGCCTAACCCGCCCCAAGATGACAACATGCTGACAATGCTCAGGCCCTTGTGGATTAGGCTAGAGCTCGTCTTGAGGCCGAATTGGCGGCTCAATTGGGGGCTCATCAGCGGTCTCTAGTACACCCTTCGGCAACCATTGCAGCTGGGATGACTTCCAGGACAGTTGGCATGCCGTGTCTAGTACCGGCTCTACGCAATGAACGTTTTCCCAAGGATTTTAAGGTTCCTCGTAAGGTGCCTAACTACACAGTTGATCTTCCACCCGAGGCTTGGATTGAAAGCTATGAACTAGCTATGGAGATGCTAGATGTTAATGATGTTGTATGTGCCAAGTACTTCACCACAATGTTGGATAGACCGGCTCGTACCTTGTTGAAAGGACTACCCGCCAATTCTATCAATTCATGGGCTGAGTTGAAGGCGAACTTCATTGATAACTTTAAGGGAACATGTAAGAAGCCAATTATTACCCTGGACAACTGCGTGCAACAAAAGGATGAGTCGGCTCACCATTGGGTTCACCGGGTTTCAGCCATTATCCACACATCGGATAGCATTGCGGCCAGCTCTGTTGTTCTTATTCTAGAGAAGAATTGTCACTTTACCCCGCTTAAGTAGAAGAGCGTCACTTTAGTAACATGGGGAGCTCATGTTGGCTCTCATCAAATATGCCGACTCTGGCACTACCAAAGATCCTGGATCTAATGATGAAAAATCCAACAAGAGAAAGAAGAGTAGTCATGGTAAGGGTCTGCAATAGAACGTGACAGGGCATAATGGTCACAACCAGGGTAATAGTGGTAACCGCAAACAACCTGATGGCGGGTCAGATCTGGTAGCTAACACCAACACTGGATATAAAAACCAGCGCCGTGGTGGCAATGGTAAGCAGTCCTTTGGAGGGCTAAGGATTGTTTCATCATGAGAGAGTAAGAATTCCAACTTCAATCAAAATCATGGCAATAATAATGGCCCCCCCCCCCGACGGTTCAGGATTCGGCTCACACGGGCCCGGTTTTTGTGCTGGCGGCTCAAATTCTGGGTATCATGGATAGGGCAATCAGGGTAGTTACAACCAACAGTTTGGTCAGGATAACTGGCAGCATCACTTAGGATACCAGAGTAATCCAAAGCAGCTTAACGGTGGCCAGTATTATGTTTTCACCACAAGTCTTTGTAAGAGAGATCAGAAGGTTCATAAGCGTGCGGTCAGTGCAATTGAGCCGGCAGTACCTCAATACTTGCGATGGTCTGAGCAGCCAATTACATGGAGTTGAGAGGATCACCTGCCCCGGGTTGAGAATCCGGGTCAACTAGCGTTGGCAGTAGCCCCTTAGGTTGGGGGTTATAAATTCACTAAAGTGCTCATGGATGGTGGCAGTAGTATCAATATCCTTTATTATGATACTTTTTGCCGGATGAATTTAACTAATAAGGAGCTTAAGCCGTCCTCTATAGTGCTTCATGGTGTGGTCCCTGGTAAGTCGGCATATCCAGTGGGGAACATTGCCTTAGAAGTGGCTTTTGGCGATGACTATGATTACAGAGCAGAGACGTTATTGTTTGAAGTGGTTAAAATCAAGAACCCTTATCATGCCTTTTTTGGACGGTCGGCTTACGCCAAGTTTATGGCGTGGCCTTGTTATGTCTATTTACAGCTTAAAATGCCAGGGTGAAAGGTCACGATTACAGTCCATGGTGATCGAAGAATTGTGTTGGAATGTGAGGAAGGAGATGTTGCCTATGCTGAATCAGCTTGTGCTACTGAGGAGCTTAAGTTTTGTAAGGATAATGTTGACCCGGTTTATATGACCCCTTTGAAGAAGCCCACCACGGAGCAAGACCCTTTGTTGAAGTTTAAATTGACTGAAGATACTAAGCAGGTTGACTTTGTCCATGGCGACTCATCTTAGCAGTTCACAATAGGGGCCAATATGGATCCTAAATAGGGAAGCGCGCTCATCGAGTTCATCCGTGAGAATCGGGACATCTTTGCATCGAAACCTTCTGACATGCCGGGTGTAGTGAGAGAATTCGCTGAGGACACTCTTAATGTTGATCCTAAATTTAAGACGGTCAAACAGTTCCTTTGTCGTTTCAATGAAGAGCGGCGTAAGGCTATTGGAGAAGAGGTGGCCCAGCTCTTGGGAGCTGGGTTCATCATTGAAGTCTTTCACCCCGACTGGTTGGCTAACCCGGTGTTGGTACTTAAGAAAAACGGCACCTGGCGTATGTGTCTTGATTACATAGATCTTAATAACGCTTTTCCAGCTGATCTATTTGCTCTCCCTCGCATTGACCAGATTATTGATGCTGCGGCGGGTTGTGAGAGCTTATGTTTCCTTGATGCTTATTCTGGTTATCATCAGATCAAAATGTTGGAAATATGCCCTAGAGGCAATAATAAAATGGTTATTATTATATTTCCTTGTTCATGATAATTGTCTATTGTTCATGCTATAATTGTATTAACTGGAAACCGTAATACATGTGTGAATACATAGACCACAACATGTCCCTAGTGAGCCTCTAGTTGACTAGCTCGTTGATCAATAGATGGTTATGGTTTCCTGACCATGGACATTGGATGTCATTGATAACGGGATCACATCATTAGGAGAATGATGTGATGGACAAGACCCAATCCTAAGCATAGCACAAGATCGTGTAGTTCGTTTGCTAAAAGCTTTTCTAATGTCAAGTATCATTTCCTTAGACCATGAGATTGTGTAACTCCCGGATACCGTAGGAGTGCTTTGGGTGTACCAAACGTCACAACGTAGGGTGGCTATAAAGGAGCACTACAGGTATCTCCGAAAGTGTCTGTTGGGTTGACACGAATCGAGACTGGGATTTGACACTCCGTATGACGGAGAGGTATCTCTGGGCCCACTCGATAGTGCATCATCATAATGAGCTCAATGTGACTAAGTAGTTAGTCACGGGATCATGCATTACGGAACGAGTAAAGTGACTTGCCGGTAACGAGATCGAACGAGGTATTGGGATACCGACGATCGAATCTCGGGCAAGTAACGTACTGATTGACAAAGGGAATTGTATACGGGATTTCTTGAATCCCCGACATCATGGTTCATCCGATGAGATCATCGTGGAACATGTGGGAGCCAACATGGGTATCCAGATCCCGCTATTGGTTATTGGCCAGAGAGTTGTCTCGGTCATGTCTGCATGATTCCCGAACCCGTAGGGTCTACACACTTAAGGTTCGGTGACGCTAGAGTTGTTATGGGAATTAGTGTGCAGTTACCGAATGTTGTTCGGAGTCCTAGATGAGATCCCGTACGTCACGAGGAGTTCCGGAATGGTCCGGAGGTAAAGATTTATATATGGGAAGTCCTATTTTGGCCACCGGAAAATGTTCGGGATGTTTCGGTATTGTACCGGGAAGGTTCTAGAAGGTTCCGGAGTGGGGCCCACCTATATGGGGGGACCCACATGAACGTGGGTAGTGGGGGCAAGGCCCCACACCCCTGGTCAAGGCGCACCAAGATCCCCCCTTAGAAGGAATAAGATCATATCCCGAAGGGATAAGATCAAGATCCCTAAAAAGGGGGGATAACAATCCGTGGGGAAGGTAAATGATGGGATTTCTTTCCTCCCACCTTTGCCAACGCCCCAATGGACTTGGAGGGCAAGAAACCAGCCCCCTCCACCCCTATATATAGTGGAGAAGCGCATGGGAGCTGTACCCCCTTGCCCCTGGCGCAGCCCTCCCCCTCTCCAACTCCACCTCCTCCTCAGTAGTGCTTGGCGAAGCCCTGCCGAAGAACTGCAAGCTCCACCAACATGCCGTCGTGCTGTCGGAGCTCTCCCTCAACTTCTCCTCTCCCCTTGCTGGATGAAGAAGGAGGAGACGTCCCCGGGTTGTACGTGTGTTGAACGCGGAGGCGCCGTCCGTTCGGCGCTAGATCGGATCTTCCGCAATTTGAATCGCCGCGAGTACGACTCCATCAACCGCGTTCTTGTAACGCTTCCGCTTAGCGATCTGCAAGGGTATGAAGATGGACTCCCTCTCTCTCGTTGCTAGCATCTCCTAGATTGATCATGGTGACACGTAGGAAAATTTTGAATTTCTGTTACGTTCCCCAACAGTGGCATCATGAGCTAGGTCTATGTGTAGATTCTTTGCACGAGTAGAACACAAAGTAGTTGTGGGCGATGCTTTGTTCAATTTTCTTGCCGTTACTAGTCTTATCTTGATTCGGCGCCATTGTGGGATGAAGCGGCCCGGACCGACCTTACACGTACTCTTACGTGAGACAGGTTCCACCGACCGACATGCACTTGATGCATAAGGTGGCTAGCGTGTGTCTGTCTCTCCCACTTTAGTCGGATCGGATTTGATGAAAAGGGTCCTTATGAAGCGTAAATAGCACTTGGTATATCACCGTTGTGGCTTTTGTGTAGGTAAGAAACGTTCTTGCTAGAATCCCATAGCAGCCACGTAAAACATGCAGCAACAATTAGAGGACGTCTAACTTGTTTTTGCAGGGTATGCTGTGTGATGTGATATGGCCAAAAGGATGTGATGAATGATATATGTGATGTATGAAATTGATCATGTTCTTGTAATAGGAATCACGACTTGCATGTCGATGAGTATGACAACCGGCAGGAGCCATAGGAGTTGTCTTAATTTATTGTATGACCTGCGTGTCAATGAAAAACGCCATGTAATTACTTTACTTTATTGCTAACCGTTAGCCATAGTAGTAGAAGTAATAGTTGGCGAGACAACTTCATGAAGACACGATGATGGAGATCATGGTGTCATGCTGGTGACGAAGGTGATCATGCCGTGCCTCAAGATGGAGATCAAAGGCGCAAGATGATATTGGCCATATCATGTCACTTTATGATTTGCATGTGATGTTTGTCATGTTTTTACATCTTATTTGCTTAGAACAACGGTAGCATAAATAAGATGATCCCTTGCTAAAATTTCAACAAAGTGTTCCCCCTAACTGTGCACCGTTGCGAAGGTTCGTTCTTCCGAAGCACCACGTGATGATCGGGTGTGATAGGTTCTAACGTTCGCATACAACGGGTGTAAGCCAGATTTACACACGCAATACACTTAGGTTGACTTGATGAGCCTAGCATGTACAAACATGGCCTCAGAACACCGAAGACCGAAAGGTCGAACATGAGTCGTATAGAAGATATGACCAACATGGAGATGTTCACCGTTGGTGACTAGTCCGTCTCACGTGATGATCGGACACGGCCTAGTCGATTCGGATCATGTATCACTTAGATGACTAGAGGGATGTCTATCTAAGTGGGAGTTCATTAAATAATCAGATGAACTTAATTATCATGAACATAGTCAAAAGGTCTTTGCAAATTATGTCGTAGCTTAAGCTTTAGTTCTACTGTTTAAGATATAATCCTAGAGAAAATTTAGTTGAAAGTTGATAGTAGCAATTATGCGGACTGGGTCCGTAAACTGAGGAGTGTCCTCATTGCTGCGCAGAAGGATTATGTCCTTAATGCACCGCTTGGTGTGCTGAACCTCGAGCGTTGTCTGTGGATGTTGCGAACATCTGACATACACGTTTTGATGACTACGTGATAGTTCAGTGCGTAATGTTAAACGGTTTAGAATTGAGGCACCGAAGACATTTTGAAACGTCGGGGAACATATGAGATGTTCCAAGAGCTGAAATTGGGATTTCAAGCTCGTGCCCACGTCAAGAGGTGTGAGACCTCCGACAAGTTTCTTAAGCCTACAAACTAAGGGAGAAAAGCTCAATCGTTGAGCATGTGCTCAGATTGTCTGAGTACTACAATCGCTTGAATCGAGTGGGAGTTGTCTTCCAGATGAGATAGTGATGGTTCTCCAAAGTCACTGCCACCAAGCTACTAGAGCTTCGTGATGAACTATAACATATCAGGGATAGATATGATGATCCTTGAGCTATTCGCGATGTTTGACACCGCGAAAGTAGAAGCCAAGTAGGAGCATCAATTGTTGATGGTTAGTAAAACCACTAGTTTCAAGAAGGGCAAGGGTAAGAAGGGATACTTCATGAAACGGCAAATCAGTTGCTGCTCTAATGAAGAAACCCAAGGTTGAACCCAAACCCGAGACTAAGTGCTTCTGAAATGAGGAGAACGGTCACTGAAGCAGAACTACCCTAGATGCTTGGTAGATGAGAAGGCTGGCAAGGTCGATAGAAGTATATTGAACATACATTATATTAATGTGTACTTTACTAGTACTCCTAGTAGCACCAGGGTAATAGATACCGGTTCAATTGCTAAGTGTTAGTATCTTGAAATAAAAAGCTACGGAATAAATGGAGACTAAGCTAAAGGTGAGATGACGATATGTGTTGGAAGTGTTTCCAAGGTTGATGTGATCAAACATCGCATGCTCCCTCTACCATCGGGATTGGTGTTAAACCTAAATAATTGTTATTTGGTGTTTGCGTTGAGCGTAGACATGATTGGATTATGTTTATTGCAATGCGTTTATTCATTTAAGGAGAATAATGGTTACTCTGTTTATTTGAATAATACCTTCAATGGTCTTGCACCGAAAATGAATGGTTTATTGAATCTCGATCGTAGTGATACACATGTTCATGCCAAAAGATATAAGATAGTAATGATAGTACCACACACTTGTGGCACTGCCATTTGAGTCATATTGGTATAAAATGCATGAAGAAGCTCCATGTCGATGGATCTTTGGACTCATTCGTTTTTGAAAAGATTGAGACATGCGAACCATCTCTATTGGTATATATGCATGAAGAAACTCCATACAGATGGATCGTTTGGACTCACTTGATTTTAATCACTTGAGACATGCAAATCATACCACATGGCCAAGATGACTGAAAGGCCTCGGTTTCAGTGAGATGAAACAAGAGAGCAACTTGTTGGAAGTAATACATTTGATGTGTGCAATCCAATGAGTGCTGAGGCACGCAATGAATATTGTTATGCTCTTACTTCACAGATGATTTGAGTAGATTCTGAGTATATTTACTTGATGAAACACAAGTCTAAATTATTGAAAGGTTCAAGTAATTTCAAAGTGAAGTTGAAGATCGTCGTGACAAGAGGATAAAATGTCTATGATATGATCATAGAGATGAATATCTGAGTTACGAGTTTGGCACACAATTAAGACATTGTGGAAATTGTTTCACAACTAATACCGCCTGGAACACCATAGTGTGATGGTGTGTCCGAACATCATAACTGCACCCTATTGGATATGGTGCATACCATGATGTCTCTTATCGAATTACCACTATCGTTTATGGGTTAGGCATTATAGACAACCGCATTCACTTTAATAGGGCACCACGTAATTCCGTTGAGATGACACTGTATGAACTATGGTTTAGAGAAACCTAAGTTGTCGTTTCTTAAAAGTTTGGGGCTGCGACGCTTATGTGAAAAGTTTTGCCTGATAAGCTCGAACCCAAAGCGGATAAATGCATCTTCATAGGACCCAAAACAGTTGGGTATACCTCCTAATTCAGATCCGGAAGCAAAAGTGATTGTTTCCAGAAATGGATCCTTTCTCGAGGAAAAGTTTCTGTCGAAAGAATTGAGTGGGAGGATGGTGGAGACTTGATGAGGTTATTGAACCTTCACTTCAACTAGTGTGTAGCAGGGCACAGGAAGTTGTTCCTGTGGTGCCTACACCAATTGAAGTGGAAGCTAATGATAGTGATCATGAAACTTCGGATCAAGCCACTACCAAACCTCGTAGGTCGACAAGGATGCGTACTACTTCAGAGTGGTACATAATCCTGTCTTAGAGGTCATGTTGCTAGACAACAATGAACCTACAAGCTATGAGAAGGGATGGTGGGTCCAGATTCCGACGAATGGCTCGAGGCCATGAAATCCGAGAGGATCCATGTATGAAAACAAAGTATAGACTTTGGAAGAACCACTTGATGGTCGTAAGGCTGTAGGGTACAGATGGATTTTAAAAGGAAGACTGACAATGATGGTAAGTATCACCATTAAGAAAGCTCGACTTGTCGTTAAGATATTTTCCGACAAGTTCAAGGAGTTGACTACGATGAGACTTTCTCACTCGTAGCGATGGTAAGTGTCTGTTGGAATTATATTAGCAGTTACTGCATTATTTATGAAATCTTGCAGATAGGATGTCAAAACATTGTTTCCTCGACGATTTTCTTGAGGAAAGGTTGTATGTGATACAACCAGAAGGTTTTGTCAATCCTGAAAGATGTTAACAAGTATGCAAAGCTCCAGCAATCCTTCTAAGGACTGGAGTAAGCATCTCAGAGTTGGAATATACACTTTGATGAGATGATCAAAGATTTTGGGTTTATACAAAGTTTATGAGAAACTTGTATTTCCAAAGAAGTGAGTGGGAGCGCTATAGAATTTCTGATGAGTATATGTTGTTAACATATTGTTGATCAGAAATGATGTAGAATTTCTGGAAAGCATATAGGGTTATTTGAAAAGTGTTTTTCAATGGAAAACCTGGATTAAGCTACTTGAACATTGAGCATCAAGATCTATAAGGATAGATAAAAAACGCTTAATAGTACTTTCAAATGAACACATACCGTGACAAGATTTTGAAGGACTTCAAAATAGATCGGCAAAGAAGGAGTTCCTGGTTGTGTTATAAGGTGTGAGTATTGAGTAAGACTCAAGACCTGACCACGGCAGAAGAGAGAGAAAGGACGAAGGTCGTCCCCTATGCTTTAGACGTAGGCGCCACAGTATGCTATGCTGTGTACCGCACCTGAAGTGTGCCTTGCCATGAGTCAGTCAAGGGGTACAAGTGTGATCCAGGAATGGATCACAGGACAGCGGTCAAGGTTATCCTTAGTAACTAGTGGACTAAGGAATTTTCTCGATTATGGAGGTGGTAAAAGAGTTCGTCGTAAAGGGTTACGCCGATGCAAACTTTGACACTAATCTGGATGACTCTGAGTAGTAGACCGGATTCATATAGTAGAGCAGTTATTTGGAATTGTTCCAAATAGCGCGTGGTAGCTGCATCTAGGAGATGACATAGAGATTTGTAAAGCACACACGGATCTGAAAGATTCAGACCCGTTGACTAATAACCTCTCTCACAAGCGAGATATGATCAAACCCAATGAGTGTTGGATTCATTACAATCACATAGTGATGTGAACTAGATTATTGACTCTAGTGCAAGTGGGAGACTGTTGGAAATATGCCCTAGAGGCAATAATAAAGTGGTTATTATTATATTCCTTGTTCATGATAATTGTCTATTGTTCATGCTATAATTGTATTAACTGGAAACCGTAATACATGTGTGAATACATAGACCACAACATGTCCCTAGTGAGCCTCTAGTTGACTAGCTCGTTGATCAATAGATCGTTATGGTTTCCTGACCATGGACATTGGATGTCATTGATAACGGGATCACATCATTAGGAGAATGATGTGATGGACAAGACCCAATCCTAAGCATAGCACAAGATCGTGTAGTTCGTTTGCTAAAAGCTTTTCTAATGTCAAGTATCATTTCCTTAGACCATGAGATTGTGTAACTCCCGGATACCGTGGGAGTGCTTTGGGTGTACCAAACGTCACAACGTAACTGGGTGGCTATAAAGGTGCACTACAGGTATCTTCGAAAGTGTCTGTTGGGTTGACACGAATCGAGACTGGGATTTGTCACTCCGTATGACGGAGAGGTATCTCTGGGCCCACTCGGTAGTGCATCATCATAATGAGCTCAATGTGACTAAGTAGTTAGTCACGGGATCATGCATTACGGAACGAGTAAAGTGACTTGCCGGTAACGAGATTGAACGAGGTATTGGGATACCGACGATCGAATCTCGGGCAAGTAACGTACCGATTGACAAAGGGAATTGTATACGGGATTGCTTGAATCCCCGACATCATGGTTCATCCGATGAGATCATCGTGGAACATGTGGGAGCCAACATGGGTATCCAGATCCCGCTATTGGTATTGGCCAGAGAGCTGTCTCGGTCATGTCTGGATGATTCCCTAACCCGTAGGGTCTACACACATATGGTTCGGTGACGCTAGAGTTGTTATGGGAATTAGTGTGCAGTTACCGAATGTTTTTCGGAGTCCCGGATGAGATCCCGGACGTCACGAGGAGTTCCGGAATGGTCCGGAGGTAAATATTTATATATGGGAAGTCCTATTTTGGCCACCGGAAAATGTTCGGGATTTTTCGGTATTGTACCGGGAAGGTTCTAGAAGGTTCCGGAGTGGGGCCCACCTGCATGGGGGGACCCACATGAACGTGGGTAGTGGGGGCAAGGCCCCACACCCCTGGTCAAGGCGCACCAAGATCCCCCCTTAGAAGGAATAAGATCATATCCCGAAGGGATAAGATCTAGATCCCTAAAAAGGGGGGATAACAATCGGTGGGGAAGGGAAATGATGGGATTTCTTTCCTCCTACCTTTGCCAACGCTCCAATGGACTTGGACGGCAAGAAACCAGCCCCCTCCACCCCTATATATAGTGGAGAGGCGCATGGGAGCTGTACCCCCTTGCCCCTGGCGCAGCCCTCCCCCTCTCCAACTCCACCTCCTCCTCAGTAGTGCTTGGCGAAGCCCTGTCGAAGACCTGCAAGCTCCACCAACACGCCGTCGTGCTGTCAGAGCTCTCCCTCAACTTCTCCTCTCCCCTTGCTGGATCAAGAAGGAGGAGACGTCCCCAGGCTGTACGTGTGTTGAACGCGGAGGCGCCGTCCGTTCGGCGCTAGATAGGATCTTCCGCGATTTGAATCGCCGCGAGTACGACTCCATCAACCGCTTTCTTGTAACGCTTCCGCTTAGCGATCTTCAAGGGTATGAATATGCACTCCCTCTCTCTCGTTGCTAGCATCTCCTAGATTGATCTTGGTGACACGTAGGAAAATTTTGAATTTCTGTTACGTTCCCCAACACAAAATGGCAGCTAAAAACCAAGAGAAGACGACTTTGATCACACCTTTTGGAGCTTTCTGCTATGTCTCTATGCCTTTTGGGCGCAAGAGTGCCCAGGCAACTTATGAACGATGTGTTCAGAATTGCTTTCACAGTCAAATTGGGCGTAATGTGCATGCTTATGTGGGTGATATTGTGCTTAAATCCAGGAAAGAGGAGACACTCTTGGATGATCTAAGGGAAACTTTTGACAATCTCTGGGTTTATAAGATGATGCTGAACCGTGTTTTTGGTGTGCCTGCAGGCAAGCTCTTGGGTTTTCTGGTCTTAGAGAGAGGTATTGAAGCTAACTCGGAGAAAATGAAGGCTATTACTTCATTGGCTAAGCCTGCATGTGTTAATGACGTCTAGCGTTTGGCAGGTCGTATTGCATCCTTCAGCCGGTTCATATGCCGCCTGGGCGAGAAGGCGATTCCTTTATGCCAGATGATGAAGAAAATAGATCATTTTATCTAGAGTGACGCTGTTGATAAGGCATTTCAGGAGCTTAAAAAGCAATTAGCTGAGCCGCCCATCCTTGCGGCTCCCAGTGAGAAAGAACCCTTGCTCATGTATGTTGTGGCTAATAGTAAGGCTTTCAGTGTGGAGATTATGGTGGAGCACAAGGAGACAGGTAAGGAGTACCCAGTATAGAGGTCAGCTTATTATGTTAGTAAGGTGTTGATTGAGTCCAAACAACGATACCCACAATGGCAGAAATTGGTATATGGAGTGTTCATGGCAAGTCGCAAGCTGAAGCATTATTTTCTTGTTAACTCTATCACTGTGGTCAGCTCTGCCCCTTTTGGACACATTATTCAGAACAGGGAGGCCACAGGCAGGGTTGCCAAGTGGGCAATAGAACTCAGACCTCATGGTCTGAAATATGTGCCCAGAACAGCTATCAAATCTCAGGCTCTAGTGGATTTCAACAATGACTTGATAGAGTTACAGATACCTTAGGAGAGGCTTGATAACACGTATTGGACAATTCACTTTGATGGGTCCAAGCAGCTAGAAGGCTCAGGGGCTGGGGTCATATTGACTTCCCCATGAGGTGACAAGTTTTGCTATGTTTTGAGGCTAATGTTTCCTTGTACTAACAATGCAGCTGAATATGAGGCTTTACTCCATGGCCTTCGCATAGCCAAAGAGATGAATTTGAGCCCAGTCAGGTGTTTTGGCGACTCAGACCATGTGGCTTACCAAGTTTCGGGCATGGGAGTCCAAAGACCCGCTCATGGAGGCTTATCACTGGGTGGTGGATAATATTGCTGGTCTTCAAGGGTTATCAAGTGGAGCACCTTGATCGAAGGAAGAATGAGGCAGCTAATGCTTTAAGTTGGTTTGGTTCTCAACGTAAGCCAGTGTCTCCCGATGTGTTTCTTGATGTCTTACACAATCCTTTGCTCAAATTACCATATGAGGAGGATTTAGCTATTCCTGACTTGGAGGCAGAATTGGTGGCGGCTCTCCATGCTATTCCAGATTGGACTCTGCCTTACCTGGCTTATATGAACCGGGTCGAGTTACCTGGGAATGAAACTTTGGCAAGGGAGGTAAGTTGGCGGTCTAAATCTATGACTATTGTCAATGGCGAGTTACACCGATGTAGCGTAATAGGTGTGTTCCAGCATTGTGTTTCTCCTGAGGAGAGCCATGAGATCTTGCGTGAGATTCATGAAGGCAATTGTGGTCATCACGCCGGCTCAAAATCTTTAGTGGCCAAAGCTTTTTGTCATGGCTTTTATTGCACTACTAGGAAAAGGCCTACTAGTGGCGCACCAGTTTGGCCTACTAATGGCGCACTACTAGTGCGCCACTAGCACCACGCCACTAGTATTATTTACTAATGGCGCACCAGTGGTGCGCCATTAGTATAGGCCACGGTGCGCCATTAGTATAGGCCACTGGTGCGCCATTAGTATAGGCCACGGTGCGCCATTAGTATTTTTGAATTTTGAAGGCGGGAAAATAGTAGTGGCGCACCGTCTAACCCCCACCGTGCGCCATTGCTATTTTTGAATTTTGAATTTGGATCTGGATCGCGATTTTTTTGCCCATTTTTTGCTCGTTTTTTTTGCTCATTTTTTTGAACGATATTATTTCAAATTTTGTTCCTGTTTTTGGATCTTGTACGTTCTTTTGCCGTGTTCTTTTGCCGGAGAGGCGCTCGACTACATCGCCGGAGAGGAGGAGGAGGTCGCCAGAGAGGAGTTCACCAGAGCATCGGAGAGGAGGAAGGAGAAACCATGAGGGGATGGGAGGAGAGGAGGGAGGAGGAGCTCACCGGAGAGGAGGGAGGAGAAACCGTGAGGGGAGGGGAGGGGAGGAGGGAGGAGGAGGTCGCCGGAGAGGAGGAGGGTAGTATGGTGGAGGAGAGAAGGGAAGATGGAGTGGAGGAGAGGAGGAGATGGAGTGGAGGAGAGGTGGAGTGGAGGAGAAGAATGAAGAGGTAAGGAGGAGAGGACCACGCCCAGCCATATATGCGGCATAGTAATGGCGCACCATGGGCAGGTGCGCCATTACTAACTTTTTTTGATTTATTTTGAATTTTGAAGGAGGGAAGATACTAATGGCGCACCATGGGCAAGTGCGCCATTAGTAACTTTATTTTTATTTTTTTGACTTATTTTGAATTTTGAAGGCGGGAAGATAGTAATGGCGCACCATGGGCAAGTGCGCCATTAGTAAGTTTGAATTTTTTTTGAATTTTTTTGCCTCTCCAGATCTTAAAAGCCCCGTATCTTTTTTTCTGTTAGGTTTTTGAGGATTTTGAAAATGTTTAACGGGGTTTCCCCGGTTAAATTCGGATGTAACTTTTCGAGTAGATGATTTTTCATATAAAAAACTTTTTCATCCGAGTTCGTATGCAAAAGTTATGCCCATTTTACAAATTCTCGAGAGATTTTGCAAATAAAGTCGAAATTCATATTTGTAAATTTTCACAACAACTAGACCACATATCACATGGGAAACTTATTTT